>NW_021604606.1:3912930-3982991 GCF_004785775.1 Grammomys surdaster | reverse complement strand
GGGCTTGAGAGTTATAAAATGCTTTGTGTTTCCCAGTTTTACATAATGTAATATGTGTGTGTGTGTGTGTGTCTGTGTGTCTGTGTGTGTTTGTGTGTGAGAGAGGGGGGGAGAGGGAGGGGAGAGGGAGAGGGAGAGGGAGGGGAAGAGGGAGGGGGAGAGAGAAGGGGAGAGGGAGGGGGAGAGGGAGAGAGGGAGAGACATGAGACATATAGGCTTGAGAGTTATAAAATGCTTTGTGTTTCCCAGTTTTACATAATGTAATGTGTGTGTGTGTGTGTGTGTGTGTGTGTGTGTGTGTGTGAAAAAGAGAGAGAGAGAGACAGAGACAGAGACAGAGGCAGAGACAGAGACATTGAGAGACAGAGGAGATAGAGACAGGGGAACAGACACAGGGAGAGACAGAGTGACAGTTATAGCATTCATACTAATGGCAATTATAAATAAATGAAATTGAAATGTTGTATGTGTGAGGTAATTCCCTCTTTCAGCAAATAATGCTATAGAAATACTAGTACTCTTTTCTAGGCTCATTTAAAAAACAAACAAACAAACAAACAAACAAAAACAGTGTTCTTGTGAATTGTGTACCAAATGTTAAAATGAGGCAGAATTATGTTCCATTTAATTTTTTATAGCAAACTAAGTTCTAAAATAAAGAATGCAATATTTAATAATGCACATTTACAATAAAAAATAATTCTCCTCCTAAAAGATTTAAGTCCTTTAAGAGGTTGATATTTACAACACCACAAGCTACATTGCTCTGGTCTTTGTGATCATCACTACTGAACATATAAGATATTAATGTTAACATTACTCACAGATTCTTTGATGAACATTTCTCTCAATTTACTTTGCTTAGATTTACACTGCTTTCCTTAACAGAATTTGCCTGTGGTTGGCACATTCAAGAAATTTAAGAGGATACTGTGGAAGAGGAAGCCAGGGATGTGGATATGAGATCTAGGATTTGCAGAATAAGAAAACTATAGTTATTCATTTTTTTTAAAAAAATCATTTTAATTGACAAATAGAAATTACATGTACTTATCATGACAAAGTTCTATTTTGGTAATATATTTCGTATAGAGTGGCTAAGTCAAGCTAATTAATATGTACAATATAGCACATAATTATCATTATTTGTTATTTCATAGGCTTTCAAGCTGAATTTGCAGACGTTTGTTGGGTTACTCTTCTAGTCTTTTAACCTGCCTTGATCTCTTTTATTAAGGGTGAGGTGTAAAAAGTGACTGCTTGACAATTCCTAGTTCTGAAAATTTAGCCTTGAATTTTCAAAGTGGATATTCCTTTGAGAAAGAAAAATGTATGTCTAAAATTCTATGAAAATGTTGATATTGCATTATGGGAGTCTTTGAAGAAATGGTTTAAGTAATTCACTAGAATGTTATAGGTAGTTATTTCTGTTTATATCTTTCCCCTCTTAAGTAGCAAGATTATGTCTCTTCCTATGGAATACAAGATAGGCTGTCTGGGTGATAAGACTTTTTTTTGTTTGCACAACATGATAACACAATAATTGGATAGGTGTTTTGAGAGTAAATTTTATTATAAGATATTTTTATTACTATATGCCCATCTCAGTGCAACTACAACATTGAATTCTTTCACTAACATTCCTGTACCCCACATATTGATAACACATACTACTTTCATTCTTGGAGACCCAAAATTTACTTCTGGTAAACTCTGCATTTCATTCTGTTATAGTTCATACATTTTATATCTACCCACAAATCTTTTTCTCACTGCTACTGCTTAGTTGTCATCAAAACTAGCAACCATAGATTACGTATTTTCCCATACTTCTGTTGAGTTTTCTTCCCTGGAAATAGATTTGCTCTATGAAAACTAACAACTTCTATGTGGAAATAAAGAAAAATAAAACCAAATATTTTAAGAATATAATTCCTATCACAAAACACAAAGCCTATACTTTCATTTGAGAGGTCTAGAAACTAAGCCCAGAGGGCTTGCATTACTTGGTAAGCAGTGGCGTGTATTTTTTTGACAGTAAGTACTAGAAGTTAGGACTTAGAATTCCCTATCCAGCACACTTTCCAGAACACTACATAAACCCAAAGCTTTGAGCTATAGTATTTGAGCAACTTGAACAAAGAAATAAGATTTTGACAGTTGGAAATAACAGGAAATGAAAAAAGTAAGTATTTTACAAATAAGAAATAAACAAATTATTGATACTGAAAACTCAGACAAGCCTCTTTTTAGGGCAGAACTTTTGGTTCACTATACACCAGAGTCTCAATGTCTGATGAAATATGATTTGATGAACATGATCCAAGGTAGTACTTTTTTCTATTAAAAGGATTAAAATGAATAATAAAACTGGCATCATCTTTTGATGTTGTATAATAACTTTATAGTGACAATTCCCAATTGCAGTAATTAAAATAACCATTCCTGTTCTATATTCTAGGTAATGAATTCATATATAACCAATATTTATGAATATACATGCATTAGCTTCAATGAATATGTATTCATTATTTAAATGTCTCCATAAACACTGATTTTCACAGAGTTATTAAAAACCCTCAGTTATATAAGTAGCACTAGCATATGCATGTTCAACCACATACGTTAATTACATTGGTAAATTTATGATGTTCTTTCAAGTAATTTGAACTTGCAAGAATGTTTTATATATATTTTTATGTGTATGGGTGTTCTGCCTGCATGTATGTTTGTGCACCATGTGGGTGGACTATCTGTGAAAGCCAGAAGGCATCATAATCCTTGGAATCAGTTTTATAAACAGCTGTGAGCAGGCATGTGGTTACTGGGAATAGACTATATCCTATAGAAGAGTAGCTAATGCTTTTAACCACTAAGCCCTCTTCATCCCCACAAAAACATTTGGTAGACTGACTTTTAAGTGACATCAGCCTCCATCCTATCTATAAATCTTATTTATGTATGTGGAAAACAGACAGAAAACTATATTTATTAAAATTGTGTGTGTTTTATTAATATTCTGAATATGAATTTGATGACTTTGGCTTCATTTCTTTATTAGAATTTGTTAGAATACTTAAGTTTCTACATCTGAATTACTCTCAAATGGAGTCACCATTGAGAATAAAGCCATGCTTAGGTAGAATGTGACAGATATTGCTGTGGTTGGAACTAAGAGTAAACCTTAGGCTATATATTCAAAATCGAATTCTTCAATGTAACAAGCATAGAACTTAATTTACAATGAAAATGTTTTATATTCATTTTGTACAATTTATCTGTTGCTGAACATATATATCTCAACATAGCAGATATGATTAAAATTAAGATGTAAACAAAGATAAAGGATGTCAGAGGAAAATAATTTCAATATAGTATGAAAATGATACCAGTGTTTGTCAATATGAGTGATTAATCTTATACTATTAAGCGTAAAGTAATCCTATAATTCTTTGATAAATGTCCCTTTTCTATTGTTATTGTGGACAAGTAAACAATACTTAAAATTTCTGTAGATATATTTATCTCATTATCTTTACTATAAGGCTTTTTAGGACTAGGATCCTGAGAAATTCTTATAAATATTCTATCATAATATATATCTGACCATGATAATTTATATGACAATCAATCCAATTGACTGACAACATTGGCCACCAATATGTATGCATTCTACTCTTAAGCTTATGAAGCATGCAGGCATATTTTAAAGATAATTAAAAGTAGTTTTTAATGTGCAACTATGAGGATTGGAAAATAGTTTAACAGTGTCGGATAATACTGAGACTGTTTTATTCTTATTGTTTCTTAAATAGAGGAAGACATTTTGTTGACCAAATTCTGTATTTCTTAGAAAGCAGAAAAACAGCAGTGAAATAAACAGTCATATGGTAATCAATGGTTCTCCACCTTTGAAACATATGGTGATTGTCTAAGGAGTGGTTTTAAGAACGTATAAAATGAAACCTAGAACATGAGTGAAGTATGTCACCTAAAACTGGTTCTGTTTGTCTGGCTGTTGTTGTTTGCTATTTCTTTTGTTATGACACCTAAAAGAATATATCAAACATCATTAATTTCAATGTAGTATACTTTATGCAGAATTTGGTTATAGATTCCTCGAGAGTTACAAGCATTAGTGCTAGAGCTAAGCATGAGGTCAGTGCTTAGGGTCACTCTTCAATTTCAATTAATTCCAAGTACACAACTCCAATTCCAGAGTCTATTACTCCTTGTGACCTCTGTGTGCATTTTGCAGGACCTGCATGCAAGCAAAACACCTATACATGTAAAAAATAAATTTAGAAAAAAATAAAGGAAATGTAATTTCATAGAAAATGTATAAATATATGCACTGGATAGGTCTTTTTTCTAATATGGGCAATGTCATAGCTTAGCAACATCTTTGAAAATTTATTTAATGAATATACTTCCTAGGGTTCATGTGAAAAATTACAATGCACCACCCTCAGATAACACAGCACATGGCAGGCAATCATCAAGTGTCCCATGTCCCTTAAATATCACCTAAGACAATTACTTTGAAATCATGCATATTGAAGAGACTCACAGCTTTTTCTGGAAAAAGAAAATCTTGGGGTATTTTGCTGTATTTTAAAATTATAATTGATTTGGTAATAACTTAGTACTATAAATTGAGAATAAAAGAAAAACCTTAGTTTTTGGATCAAAAATAGCTCACTGAAATAACATTCCATAGAACGGCATGGAATTTTATACCTTTGAAATAATTGTTTTGTCTTGACAATCTAAAGATGGCTCTGTTTCAGGATTCCATTGTGCTTACAATATCCACTCAAGGTTGTTTCTGAATGGCAAACAGAAAATGTTGCAATAATCAAGATACAGATATAACAAATGCTACTTGCTATTTTTCTAGCTAAAACAATTCTAAATTTTTATTTAGAAACAAAGCAGAAATTTAAAAATCACCCTTATTTTTTGTGCATTTTCAAAGTCTAGGATATAGTTACATATCATTTATTTGGTTGATTTTGTCTTAAAAATATTTATGAGGGTCTGTTTCTACATGAAGAAAATGTAAAGTATTTGTTATCTGGCCAGAGACATGTTTTCCAATAGGTAAAGCACTGAGATTGATAACTAAATGTATAAAGTGAACAATATATAAATAATCTATAAATGCACTATCTTTTAAAACTTGTTGCTAAGAAAATTTTATTTCACTCTCATTATTTCAATAGTTACTTATTTGGCAACCAAACTGGTAGGTAAGTGCATTATTTATTTTGAGTCTTTTTTTATTACATGAATCTTAAAATTCTATAAAATCAATGTCACTATCTCTAAATTTACTTCCCATCTTGGTTTAAAAGCATAGTATATAAATTTATAACGAACTGAATACATTGCTAGTAATTCAAATTTTACTTGATTTTTTAGTACACATAACATTTTGGGGAAAATGCAAAGCTAGTCTCATCTTGGTGTTAAGAAAGGAAACTAGAAAATTATCAGACAAGTCATTCAGAGTAGTATGTTGGTAAGGTATGCCTTTTTTGAGTTTCAGATGCTTGTATATTGCAATGACATTTCTATCAAGCAGTATGTACTGGGAATTTGCTACTTGAAAATCAATGATTTGAATTACCTTCTAGAACGTTTCTATAGCCTCTTATCTAGCCTCCCTGCTTCTTCTATTGATCTTCTCTGCTTGGATCTCTAAGCTTCTTCTCCTAACAACTTCACCTCTTTCTCCAACCTTAATATAAACTTCACAGTACTTCTACACCCGTTTATTTGCTTTGTCATTTTATTTCTTTCCCTACAGAGGTTGAGTTTAGATGCTCATCTCATGAATAGTCTCCGGTCTTAAGAATTGCTTTAAAAAACAAACATGGCAAAATTAACAGAGGGTTCTTTCTAATATTAGATCTCTATAGATCTCAATAACTTTTCTTGGAACACTTCCATGGCAAGATGATGAAATACTTGAGACTTATTTACTCCTATGAACTATTATCCAGCCACCAAGCATATATATTGTAATTTTATAAGAAATATCTTCCTTTAAGAGACTGGCATTTCTTACTGTGATATTATGAAAATTAATGTAAGATATAAGAGGAGCTGTGCAAGTTCTAAAGTTAATAAACTTCTATACTTCCTATCACAACATCTCATGAGTAAGAATGTTTAATGAAAAAAACAAAATGAAAAGCAAACTGTGTCTGACAGGAAGGGAGAAGTTCCAGAGGTGAGGGGAAGGAAAGAGGGGAGGAACAGACAGGAGTAGAGAGAGGAGAAACTATAATCAGGATATATTGTGAGAGAAAATAATCTATTTTCAATTTAAAAATGTTTTTGTAAATTACTTTTTAATGGACTCTTTAAATTCTATGTGAATAAATATTTTTTTGTACTTGAAATTATTGTTTAAATGGTCTGAAATTTGGAAAAAAAAGAAGTGCTGTCATTTGGTTGAAAGACTGCTATCTTGAGAAACTGAAGATGTAGTTTTTATTGACATTGTCTTATCATGTGAAGTTTGGAAACATTCACTATTGACTTTCATATCAAAATTCTTGACAAAAAGCTTTGATTCTCATTTTTAAGATTGACTGTATCTTGAGTGCTTTTTTAAAGCATGTGCCAAGAAAGGACAGAAAAGATGTTCTACTGATGTGTACATGACAGGTGAAATATCATAACCTTTTAGAACTTTTATTGAATTTAATTTCAAAGATATTTAAGATGGTACTGGGAGCAAAATGTGTTATTTGTAGTGTTATAAGGGCACTCCAAATGTAAAGATATGGTTTCCATGCAGAAGAAATAATGTGGGGTCTTACTTATTAGATGATTTCCCTCAGGTTTTACAAAGGTTAGTTGATGCACATGCAAACATAGGCTATGTTCTCTCTAAACTCAACAGGCCATGTTGAAATGGAAACATGTTTTCCATTAAATATCATAAAGTTTCCTAAAATCATCACCTTTAATATTACTTTTTTGTATATTTTGTTGTATTAAGATATACGTACATGCATATGCATGATATTGTGTGCTTATGTGGGGAAACATGCAACTGTGGTGGAAGTCAGAAGACACATCTGGATGTTGCTTCTTACCTTTTAACATGGAATCAAGGTCTTTAGTTGTTTGACACCATGTAAACCAAGTAGACAGGCCTGTAAGCATTCACATGTTCTTCTGTCTCTTCCATGTACACTGGCTTTATAGATGCATACCACCATGCCCACCTTTGTCTGTGTTCTGGAAATTTGAATCCAGATCCTCATATTTGCACAGCATGTTATTTACTCACTGAGCTTGGTCCATATCATTACTATTTGTTGAGAAATGTTCTCATCTAATTGAGGTTGGCCCTGGTCATCCTGCCTCCTTCACTGAACAGCTAAGATTACAAACACCCTGCCCAGTTTGCATGGTTCTAGGGGCCAAATGTAGGGCTTCATGAATACTAGGCAAGCACGTGATGAACTGAAGTATACTCTCAGTCCCCTTTCATATTATTTATGATGCATATTAATTCATGTACTAAAAGAATATGTATTTGTCAAATATAACCAATCACTTGAAATCATATCCTTTATGATTTGAAGTCCTATAGACATGTTATATTAAATCAAAAATAATCTATATCTCCAAATGAGATTAATTCAATATTTGCTAAATCAACTCAGAATACATTTTATGTAATGTATATACTGTATGTAACTAAGTCATTGATATTCACAAGTCAATTGTCAACTGGTTGAATTATCTACTGAATATTTGAATTCTGAAATATACTATATTTTTTACTGAAAGAACTTATCAGATGAATATAGCATTGATCTTCATTTATGAAGTACAAGTAAGTCAGCAGAATTCAATGAGTATTTAATATCAGATTTTTGTGTATTAGAATATATGAAGATGAAGTAGAAGGACTATATTTTAGAGACCTTTACATTTTATAGTAAGCATGAATAGAAAGTACAGATATTTCTGCTTATCCTCTCATACATTAATAAAACCTTTTTACTGAAATACCACTTTTCTTTAGTGTTTACTTTTAGGTACAATCTATATATTTGAGTAAGTCGATATCATATATAAACACACAGAAAATCCACAGTGCTTTGCCTGTGCATCACACTTCTACCTCACCAACCTGGCAATCACTCTACTTTTTACTGTCTCCATAGTTTTGTCTTTCCCATAGTGTCATAGAGTTGGAGTAAAATACTATGTAGCCTTTTCATATTTGTTTCTTTCACTTAGTAGTACATATTTTGGTCTTTTTTGCATCATGTCATGGTTTGATACCTCATTCCTTTTTAACATTCAATAACATTCTATTATCTGTGTTTACTACAAGTTATTCACTCACCCACTAAAGAAGATGTTGATTGCAAAAGTTTTTTAAATTATAATTAAAAGCATTAAAACCATCCAGGGGAAGATTTCTGCACAGGCATACACTTTCAACTTCCTCATGAAACTCTGAAGAGAACAACTATTTTTAGCTTAGTTTACAAGGAACTATTAAAAATGCATTATTTTCTCATGTATCAGT
Organism: Grammomys surdaster; assembly: GCF_004785775.1. Classification (NCBI taxonomy): domain Eukaryota; kingdom Metazoa; phylum Chordata; class Mammalia; order Rodentia; family Muridae; genus Grammomys; species Grammomys surdaster. The sequence goes on along the minus strand of NW_021604606.1, from coordinate 3,974,425 downwards.
ACAGTTTTATATTTTTATCTGCATTTTCTGACACTCCCATAATATTCTTTTCTTTGCCTACATTTAATAATAATACTTTCCATTTTTATAGTTTCATTTGTATTAGTATCCCATTATATTCTTGAGATCATATCATTCATCATAAAAAGCATACATCATTGGAAATGTTTACAAATTCTGGTTGAAGTCACTATTCACCATATGAACTTATACAATGTTCTATTTTAAGCCACATTTTTATGCAGAATTCCTTGGAAACCATGAATTTAATTCAGCTTTTGAGTTGAGGAAAACATGGTAGCCCACTTAATGCAGAAGACCCTGTCATTGAGCTCTAGGGTACTTTGTAGATACTCATTATATTGAGGATTCTCCCAGAATATTGTTTCCATTGACATCTCAATATAAACCAATGCTATTTAACTGTTCTTTATTAACTTTGTCTGCTTTATAACTTTTGTCACATATATCCACCTATCTAGTTTGTTCAAACTTTTTTTGGACTAGGCATTTCATTCCTCAAATAATTCTTTGATTTTTCTCCTACACATTGTGCCACGAATTCAGCTAATACTGTCAAGTTTGCCTTGAGAATAGATGCAAGATTTAGCTAAATGTTTTATCTTATTTATGTACTTATTTATTATTCATTCATTCATTTATTGAAAATAGATTATTTTCTAATATAATACATCTCAAACACAGTTTCTCTTTCCTTCGCTCCTTTGCCAGATCTATTCCTTTTCTGTTTCCTTTTTAGAAAAGAGCAGGCCTCCAAAAAACAACAATCCAACAGGACAAAGCAAGATACAATTAAACAAAGCAAAAGTCTTCATGTAAACACTGGCTAAGTCAATCCAAATAGGAGGAAAGAGTTCCAAGAGCAGGCAAAAGAGTCAGAGACAAACCTGATCCCATTGTTAGGAGTCCAAGAAAAGCACCAAACTAACAGTCCTAACATATATGCAAGGACCTGGTGCAAATCCATGCAACCTCCTTGCAACTTCAATCTCTGTGAGCCCACATGAACTCTACTTACTTGATTATGTCGTCCAAGTTCTCTTGATGTCCTCCATCTCCTCTGACTTATGCAATATTTCCTCTCCAACTTCTACAGGGTTCTCCAATTTCCAATTAGAAGGACCTGGTGGAGAACTCCAATTTAGACTCTCTTTCTGATGATATCTGGCTGTAGGTCTCTGAACCCACTCCTATATTCTGCTGGAAGAAGTCTTTTTGGTGAAAACTGGACAAGACATACATTTATGAATATACAATAATATCATTAGGAATCATATCACTGCTTTTCTTCACATTGAATATGGTTCTACCCTAGGTCTCTGGCCTATTCAATCTCTGGTTTCTGGTCATCCAGACAGTGTAGGGCATAGGATCCTACAAATTAAACCAAACATTGTTTGGCCACTCCCACATTGCCCCAGCACATCTTGCAGGAAGAAAATACTATAGGTAAAGGTTTTGTGGCTGGGTTCATTTCCAGTTTTCTGTTTCCATAGCCTGTAGAGTACCTTCTCATGCCAAAGATGTTAGAACTCAAGGGTGAAGGTTCCATGCAGGCAACAGTGTGATCTATTTTCAATGAGCTTTGTGGATGTTGACTTCTTTAATGGGACCCATCTGTCAAGTTTTCCCGAGAGTGATCTTTTGATCTAGCATCAGCCTGGGTTGTTAAGGGATCTCCATAGGCGCCCCTCAGCCATCAACTCCAACTAATGCAACATAGTATCACTGCTGGAAGTCTTGCCTGGTTAGAAAAGATCAATTCTGTGTTTGTATCTTCCATTACTAAGAGTCTTCACTAGAGTCTCCTTCATAGATTCCAGGATTTTCACTGCATTAGGTTGTCACATCACTCACCAAATCTCCTCCAATTCCAGCTGTTTCTTCCTAAATTCTCTTCCTACATGACAGTCCTGACCTGAAGTTTATGCTCCTGTCCCCACCCTCACCAGTGTACCCATAAAATCTATTCTACTTCCCCTTCCCAGGGAGATCCATGTTTGCTCTGCAGAGCCCTCTTCTTTGCATAACCTCTCTGGGTCTGAAAATTGTACCTTAATTATCATTTACTTATCAGATAATAGCCACTAAAGTAAATATATACCATATTTGACTTTCTGGGTCATCCTGATTTATATATTTGCCTGCAAATTCATGATGTACATTTTTTAACAGTTGAATATATTTCATTTTGAAAAAATGCCTTATTTTCTGTATTCATTTTTCTTTTCAAGAATGTCTAGTTTTCTTCCAGTTAGTAACTTTTATGAATAAAGTTGCAACAAACCCAGTTGGACAAGTGTCCTTGTGGTACAATAGTCAAGAATTATATGGCTGGGTCTTGAGTAAATCTGTTCCCAGATTTCCAAGGAACCATCATATTGATTTCCACAGTATTTGTACAAGTTTGTACTACCAACAGAAATGGAAAAGAGTTTCCCTTATTTCACATCTTTGTCAGCATGAGCTGTCACGTGTTGTTGATCTTGGGCATTCTGACAGGTACAAGACAAAATTCTCAAAGTACTTTGAATTTACATTTTCTCCATGGCAAAGTATATGAAACATTTCCTTAAGTGTTTTTCAGCCATTTGAGATTTCGCTATGAAGAATTCTGTTTAGATCTGTACCCCATTTTAAAAAGGATTATTTTTTTGCTATATAGTTACTCGATGTTTGTATATATTTTGGAGAGTAGTCTTTCAGATGTGGAGTTGTTAAAAATATCTCACATTCTATAGGTTTATGCTTGGTCTGATTGATGTTACAGAAGCTGTTCAGTTTCATAAGGTCCAACTTATTAATTGTTGATCTTAGTGTCTGGCTATTGGTGTTCTGTTGAGGAAATTGTGTTCTATGCCAGTATATTCAAGGCTATTTACCACTTTCTATTCTATCTGGTTTTACGTAGAGGTATTTGATCTACTTGTATTTGAGTTTTATAGAGGGTACAGATATGGATCTATTTGCATTCTTCTACAAGCAGACATCCAGTTTGACCAGTACCAGTAGTTGAGGATGATTATTTTCCAGTGTGCATTTGTAAATTCTTTATAAAACAAAAATAAAACCAAAACAAAACACTCAAAAAAGAGGTGTCTATAGGTCTGTGGATTTCTGCTTCATCTTTCCTATGCCGCTCATCTTTTACCTGTTTTATTTTTAATAGTCTCTGAATCATTCTATCAGGTATAACCTTTAACTTTTTAAAGATTTCTTTCCTCAATGTGGTAGCCATTATGATTCCTGGTGATTCAGAGTAAAACATCCTCCTTCATTCTGCTTATGATGGTCTATTAACTGTTCCATAATAAGGTTTCAAGTCCTTAGAGTTAAAATTACAAGGATGTTGGTCTCCATTGCATTTCAGTTTATCTCTTAGCATTTTCCTTGTATTTATTCAACTCTAGGGTATAATGATTGTGTGTCACATGGTACATGTTCTTTAAAACTCCTGTGCTTTGACTTAGATTTTTCTTTTACATAGGATGTTCTCCCCCATAGTTAAGTTATAATCCACTGTTATTATCAAGAGTTTCCTGTTGTGGTAATTATTTAAAATCGGCCTCTGTACTTTTCCACCACCTGGACCCTCTTACCCCCTCCCCTTGTAAAACATGCTATAAAAAAAAGCATTTCATGTTCAAAAAAAAAGAAATTAAAAAAAAGAAATATAAAAAAAATAAAAAAAAGAAAAGAAAAAAAAACAAAATGAATAGTCAGCTAGAAGATAGGGAACAACTGGGACTGTTAATAGCTTAAAGGGATGGAGGAATTTTCTCAGCACATCCTAGTGTTCCACTGTTTTATTACTAAATCAAATATATCTTAAAGGTATAAATTTAAAAAATAAAATAAAATAAAATAAAATCGGCCTCTGGCTCAGGCCAACTATCTAAGCTGCAGAGGCTCTGCCTAACCCAGCAGCCATGTTTCTCGGCCTGAGGCCACATGCATACTGCAGCTAGAACTGGCCCGCCAGAACCACCAGCCCTGCCACCTACTAGATGCCAGCATGAGAGATGGCTCTGCCAATCTTCCACACTGTCTCCACAAGGCAGGGAATTGCCCAGACCATTCTGCCATCCATGCGGGCCCAGTAAGAGAATGAGACTCTAATTCTTATAGATTAATCAAAGGCTTTATATGTTTGATAATGATTAATAACAAGATGCCCATAGAAAGAGAGTTGTATCCCAATTAGTAAACCAAATTATACGTTTATAAGTTGTTCCCCACAAGTGCTCTCCATACCTGTGTGGTTCTCCATCCTCCTACATCTCTGCCCTCTCTAGCTCCTCCCCTTCCTTTTTTCTCTTCCTCTCCCAACTCCTTCCACATTAGCTCCTCCTACAGTTTCCTACTTTGGGTCCTCACTTTGAGTCACATATTTTATTGAGATTTTCTTTGTCCACATTAAAAATTACAGGCTGCTTCTTATCTTTCTCTTGTAGTCATGCACTTATTTTACATAATTTATTTATTTTTACTGCCATCTCTCTTCAATTTAAATGTAGACTTCATAAGAGGGAGGTATATAATTTATATTCTTGATTATGTTTCCCTTGCCTAGAAAATGTGATGTTTTTAAAGTTTTAAGAAATGAATTACCCTTAATACATTTTAAACATTAGACAATATAGAAATTGACAATTTTATCGCATGTACAATTTTTATTGTTTGAGTATTTTATGAATATTTTTATGAATATATTTTCATGAATTCTACACCCCAATTGTCTTCAATAAAATTCTGTTTTTATTTCTTTCACCATTTTCCCATATCAACATTATGTGGTCTGATTTTACCCATTCCCCTACGAGGTATACTTATTGCTGTCTCAATGTATATGTTTTAGGACTATCTAGTGGATTATGGGTAGCCTTTCATGTCCAATATCCTTGAAGAGAGTTGACTCTCCCTGTCCCAACATTCATCAATTGCTAATAGCTGTGCAACTAGGAGTAGAGCTTCGTTTCCTTTTTTTGTTATTATTTTGGCTGCCTTAATCTAGCATAGTCTTGTACATATTATTACAATTGCTGTGAGTTTATATGTGCAACTGCTTGCTGTTTCTGGATAACATTTTTTTATCATAGTCATTCAACACCTCTCTTCTTTATATTCCTTCTGAACTTTGTCCTATGATGAGCTATGATCATTGTTAGTGGTGTATATGATATTGTTGACTCATTTAAGACTGAGCATTCCATAATCTCTTATTCTATGCATGACAAGTCGTAAGTCTTCGTGTTATTCACCATCGAATGACAAAAGAACTTTCTCTACTGAGAGACGAGAGATGCACTGATCCATGAATATAGGAATCAGTTAAATAGTATATCCAATCAGCAGAAAAATAGTAGTAGGTTCTCCCCTAGGACCTTTAAACTACCTAGTCACTGTTCTTTACCCCAATAATGGTGCCAAGAATGGGTTTCTCGTGTTGTAGAGTTGTCCTAAAATCTAGTCAGTAAGTAGTTGGTCACCTTTATTCCCATACTAATTGTGCTTTTATTGTACAAGTGGGCCTATCTTGATGAGCCAGTCTTTGTTATACCTTGGATGTTTCACACAAGTGTATGATTGATAATTACTTTTCTTTATCAGTAGTAAGCACAACAAGTACTTATTCTGATATTATAAAAGCTAGCCAGCAAGGATGATGCTTTCAGGTCAGTAGCAAATTGATATTATGTCCAATTACCCAAACATGTCATGGTTTCAGCAGTCAGATTTTATCATTAAATGTATACCTACATAGTACATAAATAATTCAGTAATACAGTCCTTCTTATTGTCTATACTTGTCATTTAGTTTTTTGGATTCATGCTCCACCTCATACCTATTTCTTAAAGGAAAGCTATTGTAGCCAAAAACTGCTAACCATTACCTACTCAGCAACATTGCTATATAGTTATGAGTTTGGGGGATGCTCCAGGCTTTACTTTGAAATTTGCAAATTAGTTCTGAAATAGAGACTGTCACTAGACAAGTAATAATGTATAATGTGAAGATAGATACTCCAACACAATTTAGAATAACTAGAAGGACAAAGGAAACAGCAAAAAAAGGAAATTATTTCAGTGCTTTAAGGCCTCATTATTATAACTGCTGACACAAGCCTGCCATTAAAATTGTCTCATTTCCTCAAATAATTTTGTTAACATGACACAAGTTTTAAAGCTAAATGTTTGTACGTGATTTCATTCTCAACCTGTATCCCTTTAGACCTTGGATAATTTTATCCGGAAGATGATATTATTATAGTATAAACCTTAGCACTTGTCTTTGTAAACTTCAGCGTTTTATGTTTTGTACAATGTTTTATAATCACATATATAGAGCTTGAAACTTTACTACTGCAGGAAGGAAGAAGAATAAAAATAATTTTAAAAGGTATAGGAGTAGAATCTTAAAAAATACTCTATCTTTTGCTAAAAGGAGATTTAAAAACCTACCATTGTTCTATTGGCTGGAAGTGTTAGAAACATCTTAAGAAAATACAATTGTGTTAATTATGTTTTCATACTTTGTACCCATTAATTTATGAAAGGATACACTTAATTCTAGTTTTAAAATCTTCAGAATTATCTGACAAAAATGCAAGGTTATCCAGAAATATTAGATTTTTTACCAGGGATAAGCTGTCATCATTACTAAGAACTCTTGTGGGTCTGAAGTTTTCACCTGCAAAAAGTCATATGAATAAGAAACATCATAAGTCCTTGGTATAGATTTTGCTTTCACATTTTCTCTTTGCAAGGAATTTTAGAAAATTAAAGTGCCCTTCAAAATATAATTTAAAAGTTTATTATACATCTTGGTGTCAGAGCACTTGCCTCAGAAGTGTGATACTCTTGTTTTCTCCCTCCCCCAAACATTAATAGGAAAATTTAAAAGTTATGATTATGATGATAATTATGATGATGATGATAATTATGATGAAAATAGTATAATACATTGACTTTATCGTTTATCTACTTTTACTAAGAGGAAAGAATCAATCAAAGGACTCAGTTCAAAATCTATTACAATTTCTAGATTAAATAATTGAAAAATAAAATTAGAGGCACATGATGGACTATTTCTATTGCCCCCTCTTAGAAGGATAAATGCAATTAGATTCAGGGGCTACTGGAATAATATATAAAAATTTCTCCATCTCAGATTCTTTCAATTATGTGAAATCTGTAAGTACTCTCTTTTCTCTACTCCAAGCTATCTTATGTATTCTCATACAGCATTATAGTTTTAAGGGGTTAGACTGTAAATATCACTTGAGGTAATATGTTATAATTTAGTCACATTAATTATGATTATCAGGCCATGAATGTAATAATACTGTTCACCAATTTCTAATGTTTGGGAAGCCTTAATTTCGAGACACAGAACAAGATTTTTCTCTGGTTATGCTGTCCTTAAGTCTTTGATTTGTTTTGTTTTTGAAACCAGTTTGTTCAAGTTTTCAATGTTTACATTTTACTTAAGGTAGAATAATTTATAGATCTCAAATTTAAAACAGGTATTACCATTTCCCCACAGTCTTCAGTTATTTTTTTCTTTTTAGAGTGTAAAAATCATAGAAATTTTGTGAAGCTGTTTCAAAACACCTATCTAATCACTTTATTTTAGTAAATACAAGAAAAAACATTTATGATCTATGATAATATTTTCTGTAAGGTCATTCAAACACATTGAGAAAAAATAACTCTCATCACTATTATTTACTTTAAACTACCTTTTGACTCTACATGGAAGATAGTGCTCCTATTAGTATTTTCTACTATAGCTATATTGGAGAGGTCCCATAAGCCACTGCTCCAGGTATCCAAACATCAGTGATTATATATAGAAGGTTGCAAAACATGGGAAATTTGCCTGTTTTGTGGTAATTATTTAAAAATGGCTGCAGGTCATGCTGACTATCTATCTAAGCTGTAGTGGTTCTGCCTAGCTCAGCTGCCATGTTCTCGGCCAGAGGCCACATGTACGCAGGAGCTAGAAGCAGTCAGCCTGAAACACCAGCCCTGCCACCTACAAGATGTCAGCATTGAAGATGGCTCTGCCAATCTTCCACACTGTCTCCGCAAGGCTGGGCATTGCCCAAACCATCCTGCCATCCACGTGGGCCCAGTAGAAAAATGAGACTCTAATGGTTAAATTATCCAAAAGCTTATATATTTGGTAATGATCACTAACAAGATGCCCATACAGTCAGAGGTGTAACCCAGTATCCAACCTAGATATACCAACTACCTTTGACTGCTACAGACATGTGAACAAATGCCTCCATGTATCCTCTCTCTAGAGCCTCTCACCTACCTCCTTCTCTTCCTTCTCCTCCTCTCCTTCTTACTCCACTTCTTCCTCTCCTTACTCCTCCCACCTTAGCTCCTCCTACATGCCTGATGTCCCTAACCCATAATTTTCAGCACCAATGTATATGAATTTGTGAAAGTCATCTTCGTAGTGTCCAGTGAAAGTTATGTGACAGATCATGTTTCCAACCAAAGAGCTCATTTACTCATGTTTCTACCAGTATCCACAGATATTGTCTACACAGGTCAACCTTCTGACATCTTGGACTTTCAGAGAAAACTAGAACTCACATTTAATACATAGGTTAATGTAGAGATTGAATTCTTCTCATCACTGTCCCTTCATGATAAAGGTGTAGTATAAGGATGGGCATGTGCTATTTATCACATTACTCATAAGTTTCTGTACCTATTCCATTGTCCTGTGAGCTTTTGTTTAGATTATCTGAGTAATAGTGTATTTTAAAATTTGGTATGCCACTGATAATTAATGGTACAAAGAGTGTAACTAACTACTAGCTCCAAATGCTGTGCTCTCGATATATCATAACTTGTTTTGAGAAGCAACAAGGGTTCTAATATAGTCCTAATCTTGTCTTTGAATAGTAATGTGGATACAGAGATTATCTATGAACCTGTCTGAAACTTTAAGGCTACACTACAATGAATTGCTTCTTTTCCTTTCTCTATCTCCACCTTTCTCCAAAAGGACAAGCATTCATTGTAGTAAGATAGGGTTTTCTAAGATCACACCTCTTTTCTTCATGAGTGTCACATGTTCACCTATATCTCCTCATTTACCACCAAACTTTTGTGTCTGTCTAATGTGATTATTTCCTAGTTTTCTTCAAGTAGAAGGAAGGCTTGGAGATGATTTATCTTAAATAATTTGACATTTTACCCCTTTTATTCATCTCTACTCCCAAGTTTCTTATATATACTTTAGTCTGAAAATAGTTGTTTGCTAGAGATTCTTCAAGAAACTGTGCTCTGTTCTGTTCATTTACTATTTCAGCCTGAAATTTAATCCCTTCCATTTGTACTGTGTCAACAATATAGAAAAGTATAGTTTCTCCTACATCTGTCAGTCAGAAGTCTTTTGTTTACACTGTTTGGCAAATCAAGGCAGCTTGGAGGATCTTTGCTGGCTTGCTGCAATGCTGTGTCTAAAAACACTTTCTCAAGCTACTAGCTCCTATTAAGTAATTTTGTAGCAGTGGCTCCACTTAACAATTCCCACTTGCCAAGGAAACAGAGAATCTTGACACCCTGCTATTTTGAATGAGCCTATGGATACTTTGTTTTGTTGTGTCTGTGCTTGATCAGGGCAATGGAGTAATTTCTAGTACCTCTGGATAGCATTTTGTCATGTGTCCTTGTGAAAGCAGAAGGGAGTGGTAGTTACTCAATTTTTAACTGTATGCTTGTATTTCAAAAGTAGCTATTGGTGGGAAGTTTATCAAATCTATCATGTTGATTTATTAACAATCATTTTTACCCCATGTATATCATACCATGTTATTTAAGCAGGTGATTGTGAGGTTATACATTATCTAAATCATGATGAATAATCTTGTCTTATCAAAGCGATATCCACATACTACACTGTTTGCTCCATGTAGCCACAATTAATAATCTACTGTTATTAAAAACATCAGAGAATGCTGATTTTATAATGTCAACTTTTAAGTCTGAACAGTCTCTGAGCATGAAATGGTACAGTATTTGCCTTCAAAGGAGCACCTGAAGGTCAAGCTGTGGGGTGCATTAATTTTTCCAGCATTAAGTCTTGTAAAATGGCACTTTATTGTTATTAAGTAGAGGTTCGTAAAAGGCCCATTAACTCTGGTGACCACAAAGTGGCATATCAATTATAAATTTGTTTTATGTAAATGGAACTCCCAGATGACACTATCATCATATTGCTTTGTACCTGTGATCAAATCTGTCAAAGCCACTGTTTGATATCTTCACTTAACTTCTCAGACAAAAATCTAAGGAGAGCTGAGTAATTTATATCTCATACATTGAAGACATATTACTTCAATGAAAATTCTATTATATCATATGAAAATTATCTTGATTTTGACACATTGAGGTGGTTGGGAATATACTTATCTAATATATCTTAAAATGGCATTTGGAGCTACACACGATCTTTTGAAAGGCAGTAGCTATCTTCAAACAGAATAAGGACAATGAATGATTTCAATACAGCACTAAGTAAAATTACTTACTCAAATCTGAATTTAAAAACCAAGACCTGTGAAAAAGAAAACAGAGAGCTTCCCAGGCATTGAAGAGAGGATGTGGAATTTTAGACAAATGAAACTTTTAAAGCAATAAAGTTTATTCTGCACAAAATATCTTTAAAAATCTTTACTCACAGCAGTTCTTAAAATTTTTATTTCTTATACTTTTATTTTACATTTTTATTCTAACATTTTTATTTTCATATTTTTATTTTTCCAAAATGTTAGATAAATCTATAATACATTGCCTAAAATTGAAAGGATGTGATAAATTACTCTATTTTACCATAGGCAATCTATCATTTCAGAGCAGTTTTGATTTGCTCCCACATAATCATGATAATTTGCTTTTTTTTCATCATTCAAAATCAAAACTACTTAATATGATTAAGTTGCCTTTTGGCATTTTAACCCAGTCTATATTTAGCTGGCTTATCTATCATCTTAATTTGAGCACATGGACAAAATACATGTACATATATATTAAGCCACTGTAATATTTACCTAGAATTATATCTGTATGATTTCTGAAAATACAAAGATAATACATTTATTTTTTGTTTATATGTCTTACTGTCATTGAAATCCAAGAACATAAAACTTAAAGCTTGTCTTAGTTTCTTTCTTTTATGTTGTGATTAAACACTCTGACAAATAATTCAAGGGAGAAATAATTTATCTTAACTTCCATTTCAAAGCACAGTCCATGGAAGGAAAGTCAAAGCTATAGTGGAGGTATAGGTTAACTCATATCTACAATCAGGAAACAAAGAACAACAGACCCATGCATGTCAATAATGATAGTGCTCAGTTTGCTTTTTTCTGTGAATCTCCTGCCTAGAGAACCTCCCCCCACCATGGTTAAAATCAATTTTGTCACACTAATTTTCTTATGAAGTTATTTATAAAGAAATGATCAAGCATGCATATTTTTTTCATAAAAACTTACTGTGAGATGGTCACTGACTGTGTGGCTTGTAGTGCTTTTCCTAATTCCTCCATTTCTCCTCTTCACTTATAAAAATAAGGTAACAGACCACTTATCCCATAGATTTTATAGGAAATTTTATGGAATTATATGTGAATATTATTTTACACATTTCTTATAATATACCAAGAATTCCTAACTATACTCACAGGCTTCTGAATATGAGGGTAGAGTTACATTCACATGTTGGTCAGTCTTAGAATTTGACAAAGTGCTAAAAAATGAAGAACTACAACCAAAACAAAAAGGCTTTTTAAAATATGTATCTTTCAAGTTTTAACAGAATTTTATGAGTGAACTTAGCTTGTTAGGTATGCTCCAATATAGAAAATAAAGATATGGATGCAAATGGTCTGCAACAAAATTAGCTATTATGCACAAATAAATAATGAATGCAAATCCATGTGTTTTCCATTGGAAGGTTTCATGCTAAGAAGGGTGTCTTGAAGTACATGTGTTAAAAGGCTTTCTAGAAATCTAGCTTGGGAAAGGGATTTTGCAAAATTTACTCAAATTGGCCATCTTTCATATGTAATCATTAATATGGATTATGAAAATAATTAAGGATAATGTTTTTAAAGAAAATATTTGGAAGCAGTTTATTAAATTGTATGTCATATTCTGCTAAATAAATCCTGTCAATAGGTTGCCTGGCCCCTCTTACCCCCTCCCCTTGTAAAACATGCTATAAAAAAGCATTTCATGTTCAAAAATAAATAAATTATTTATAAAAAAAAGAAAAAAAAATCCTGTCAATATACATCAGATGCTCCAGATAAAAGTATAGTTTTACAACACAGACTCAGTGCATATTTGTTAAATAAGGCAATTAAAATAAAGTATATTTGCTTGCCTAGGTTATTGTGAAACTATCAGGAGGGCTTATAAATGTGATAAGTGTGATAAAAATAAGTTTATAATAAAGTAAATGTGGATTTATTAGTTTATCAAGGAATTGTTAATCATATTTAATATTCTAAGTAGTATACATGTAAAGATAATTATGATAAGTTAGCTGTTTCCTGAATGTACACAGTTTTGAAAGAAGTAGACAAGAGTTAAATGCATTTAAAATTGACAATTGATTCTGGACTTTACTGACAGTGGTAATGATGGTAGATGGGATCAGATCAAATTCTGATATATTTTTGTAAGCACTGATTTTTTTCATAGTCAGTTATAAAAATAAAGGTAATTTAAACCAATAAATCCTAAATCATGAAGGTTATTTAATCACAGATAAGCATGGATAGAATCAAGGTAATAATATCCTTTTACAAAGAATCAAAACTGGTAGTGGATAGAACTATTAGGACAATCTAAAATACCAGACAAAGCTAAACTAAGGTAGATCTTGTAAGGATGAAGTGAGAAGAATTCATAGAAAGAGAAATAAACAGTAGAATTTGATCATCAATTGGACTGTCAAACTTTTCGCCTTGTGTTGTTTTTCCTACAAACTTCCAGGTTGGAGGAGGAAAAAATATCTAGGATAACAGTCAGCTTTGAGGGCTAGAAAATTTAAAAGAAACAGTCCAGGAAGGAATATGTGACATTTAGTTTCCAGTATGTTATACATTATCTCTACACATCTTCAGTGTTGTATTTGCCCTCTTCCTCTGATGTACAACTCAGAAAATATAAGACAAAACTGTCCAAGTTCACATGATAAATAATCTGTAGTCAGTATAGTGGTGCAAACAGTAGCTGAGAAATCTGTTACTTCATGAATGAGTATCACTAGAAAGCGAAGAAAAAAAGAGTGGACAAGGTTAAAGATAATGAAAGAACAAGAAATTGTCCTGAGAATAAGAAGCTCCTCACAAGAGAGGTATTTTATGGTAGAAAAAAATGTATACCAAAATTCCCATTAGCAAAGTAAGTAAGTAAGTAAGTAAGTAAGTATAAACAAAGATATTTCTTTTGGAAAACTTTTAGTGATTTATTTGGAAAGAAGTTTATATCTGCATGTTAATCAAATGTAGATATATTTCAATAGAGGCCATGATATCATACATGTACTTGCCATGTCCTATAGAGTAGAAAAACATGTTTAACATGTTTTAATATATAAAATATAATAAGAATATTTTGTTCTCTAGTATAAATTTTCATTTGTCTAATAAAGTTAGGAAAATTGTTAAAATTAAAATGTATCCATAAATAATAGCACCTAAAGCAGAAACAAGTTCATATAATTTCATAGTTAGTATAATATTTTTTAATAAAACAAAGAATCAGTTATGGTATAATTAAATAGAATTTCCCAGATTCCACTATATCTTCTCTCAGAATAACAACAACAACAAAACAAAAATAACAAATGAATTTCACTGTGACTTTCAGAAATCATTATAAGAGAATAGCTTGTTAATAATAAAAATCACTATAACATTTTTTTTTTTTGGTTTTTCGAGACAGTGTTTCTCTGTGTAGCCCTGGCTGTCCTGGAACTCACTCTGTAGACCAGGCTGGTCTCGAACTCAGAAATCCACCTGCCTCTGCCTCCCAAGTGCTGGGATTAATGGCGTGCATCACTACTGCCCGGCCACTATAACATTTTAAAGAAACAATGTTCACAGTATTTTAAAACTTACAGTGTTTGTTCATACACAAAACAATTAAAAACATGATAAAAAAACATCAAAAAAAGGAAGAAAAATATTGAAAAGAAATTGCTTAGTGTGTAAAGCCATTTGTTTCCAAGGCTGATCACCTGAGTTTAATCACCAGAACCTACATGATAGAAGGAGAGAACAACACAGGTCTTCTGACCACAAAATAAATACATGGTATGTGCACTTGCGCAAATACAGAAACACACAAACACACACACATACACAACACACACACAGAGAGACAGAGAGAGAGAGAGAGAGAGAGAGAGAGAGAGAGAGAGAGAATAAATGATGGCACTATTATTCTCCAGTATATGTACTAAGTTGACACCTGCAGAGAGAATATGAAAGCTATTAAAAATGAAGTAAGAACACATGCACAAGTTCATTGAAGCTTTGGTTAAAAATAAGTAAAGTAAAGTAAATTGTGGAGCCAAAAATTGTGGGGATGTGTGGATGGGAGGTAGCCCACATCTGACATAGTTTGTGACATCACAGAGCCAGTTGGCTCAGCCTGACAATAGATGAGAATCTAGTTCAGAAGTCGATGAATGTCTTCTCTGGCTCTCCTGGAGCAGCCTCAATCCAATTTCAGTCATCCTTTGTTTCTAAGCCACTGAAAATAGTCTTCAGAACATGGAAGAGGCTAAAGATAGTCTTGAGGAAACCCAGGACACACACACAGACACACACAGACACACACAGACACACACACACACACACACGGGCACCTTGATCAGGATAAGAATTGAGAGGAGCTGTAAAAAGTTTGACAGCCAGATGCTTCAGCAAGGATACTTGCTGCCATCGAGTCTGTGAAGGTCTTACTTGACTGGCTCTATATGCACTGGCTTAATGTCTACCCTCCTGAAGAAGACTAGTGAATGCTTTCCAAGAAAACCAATTTATCGTACCTGCAGATCTCCAACTCATTTATAAATGCCTGAAGACACTTCCTGGAAATTCTTCAAAATCCAGACAACTTTAGCCACAATGACCAGGCTGTAATATAGATATAATATCTGCATCTCTGTTACAAGAAATATTATATTTTAGGTATATTCCCGAGAATAGTAGAGTTAGGTAATATGTTCAATCTGTTTCTAGTTATTCGAGAAATTGTCACACTTTTTTTCTATAATGCTGGTCTGAATGTACACTTTGACTAATAAACATTTAATGTGATTCCCCACTCTGCTCACACCCCCAAAAAGTAAGTTTATTAAGCCTTATGTCGTTAATCTATATGACCTTTTTGTTACAACCAGACATATTTGAGTCATGGCTAAGAATAATAATGAATAAAACAAGAGTAAAACATGGAAGGATATAAAAAGAAGAGAAAATTCCCTTTATAAAGGTACACACTTTTTTCACCACGTGATATTGACATTTTGAACCAAAAAATAAAGATATTGAGTCAGAAAACCAAGACTCTGAGGACTTCAGACTATAAGGCGAAATGCACCTTGTAATGAAGTACAATGGACTCTAAACAGAAATCACTGGGAGCTACATAAGGAAGAGAAAAGAATAGAAACAAAATGAAGAACATCCAGATTTACAGCATCCCTGAAGACAGCCAAGGGGATGACCCCATTACTTTCATTGAGCAATTTGTTCCATCTCTCCTCACATATTCCCTCACTAGGACTTCTAAAATGGAAAGATGCCCAACATTCCTCCATCATTTCTACTGCCTCAAAAAGGTTTTGAAGTATTTTTTATTAAAATGTCTGAACTTTGTGGCTTACTACTTTTTAATGTCATTTTAATCATCCATTATTTTTTCCTGTGTTTGTTCTCTTTGACCTAGATCATGGAGTCATGCGATAAATGGACATTTGTTTCTAACTACCGGTTGTTAGAAATGACTTGGCAAAGACTTGTAAAATTCACAGTATCCTGCAGCAATTGAATACATTAGCTGTTTTTTTTCTCTCTAAATGTTTGATGATTTTGAAAGATAAAAAATTTATGTCCAAGTTGTTTCAAGCATTTTATGGAACTAAATAAGCAACAGCTTTGCCTTTTAGAACTTCAACAGATACATTTATACCACTTACATTCTCAAATTGATTTTAGACTTGCACATATCTTCATACAATCTATATGTGAAAACATTTAGGAAAAATTTAAATAATGCCACTATTACTAGGAAATTTTAGAATAGACCTTTGAGTTTTATTGCATACTATTCTTATTTCCTTATTGAAAGAGAACTCTAGCATGTTCTTCATTTATAAATAGATGTATCTTCATGAGTCCTGTGAAGTACTTTCTGGAATCTTCTGTAATGTGTTGATTTAAATGGGCATAAAATGGCCACAAAACACATCTTTCTTGTAAAGTCAATTTGTGTTAAAGGCTATTAATCTAAACAAATGTAATACAGTCAATATTCTCAATGAAGTCAGGTGATTTTAGTAAGGTTGTGTTGTTTTTCCTACATTTTAAAAACAGTTCAATAAACAAGATGTTCTTTATATTATTTTGTAAATATTCCTATCACAAGGATATCTTTACAGCTGCCCATATAGAAAGACCAATATTCAGAGGTTGGTATTTTGTTCTACATATCTATTTACTGATTTCTTTCTATTACTTTCAATAGTGTCAAACCAACTGATCAAATTATTTTCAGACTACTACCACATTGGAAATGACTCCAAATATGGAATTATTAGATTAAAGATTTTAGTTATGAACCACATAGTCTCTAATAGATTCTGAACAGTGTTTTTACCAAGAAACCCAACATGGAAAACATGACAATATCTCTGTGCTAATAAAGATTCTTTGGGGAAAATGGCTGACAGGAATAGTTTGTAGGCATTTTTGAACCACTCTAAAAAAGTAAAAACTGTGACAACTACGTAGTTATGAGTTTTCTCTGTAGATTAGGTGTTTATATATTGTTTGTTGTTGTAAAAGTGGTATATATATATATACCACTTGTGAAGATTATAGGAGTACAGATTGTTAAGAACAAAGAGTTAAGTTTTGCCTATATGAGGTTTTCATGGACATAACTGTATCCAAACAGAGATGTTAAGTTAGAGTCTACATTGCATGGGAGATATTTGAATTATAGTGGTAAATTTGAGTGGACACAGCATGCAAATGGCGTTTCAAATCTTTATAATGTTATACAATATTGACTTCACCCAAAAAATCAAGTTACTATATCTTAAGGTATTTCAAATTCATATGTGTAGCAGAGGTGATGAATCTCAGAAGGCCAAAGAGTAGAAAGATAAATTTCTGGGTTTGGAGGAAAACTATCTCAGTTTTAACGCCTCCAAGCCAAAAAGAGAATGCTTCAAGATGGAAGGTGTGCTTCTCTGGTAAATTCAAGGATCAAGTTGAATTGCATGAGGACTACTATAATTGATTTCATTTTGAAAGATGCACTTTTGCTAGCCTTAACAAAATTTAGTAAAGGAATTGTAAATTATTGTTAAATAATCCCATGTGTAGAAATAGTATCTGTAACTAAAAACAAATGTTCTTAGGATTTTATTATGAAAAAAGATACATATTGACAGGTATACAGAGACATGTGATATGAGTTATTTGATGTTAATTTGAGAATATTATTACAATATATTTGTATTCTTAATGAAATTTATTAAACAGAGTAATTTATGATGGAGGAGTAGGGGCATTCAAAAAGAGCAACTGAGTGGATTTGACAGAATGTAATCCATTGTATTAGAGGAAAGGTTGATGTTAGTAAATGAAAATAGCATTCATTGAATTTGGGGTTAATATACAAATGTTAACATTCTTAATTCTCAAAATTACTCTCTAATTGAATTTTATTCCCACATTCATACCTTTTATTTTTTTGTGTCTCTCTGATGTTAACCACTATGTCAGAGTGGCCCAGGAGGGTGGAACTGTTGTCAATGCAAAAGTACAATGCAGTCCAACATGGAGTGATGTTTTTAAGCCTTTCCTGAAGAGCATCTCATTGGTATGTCATACAAATCAGTAAGGAGAAAAGTTGCAAATGAAGTTACAGATTACTTAGCATATTAAAATGTACATTTTATTCTTTAGTAGTACTTGGACTTGATCTTTTATATCAGTATGTAAATCATCACACATAAAAAAAGCAAAAAATGCAGCATTGGCCTGGCAAGAGAAACATAGCTTGATTTTTCTAGGAGTGAATGGAAGGCACATAATAGTAAGAGAAATGTATGCAATAAGCAGGAGTGGGAGCAAACCACATTAGTTTGAAAACTAACTTCAGGACAAGGCTTATTGTGATGAGATAGCAGACCAGCTAATCTAATCATAGTTGACAAATAGTGTTGGTTATATTATATCTTTTAAAGCTCCAAAAGTTTGTAGTTTATAACAGTAATTGGATAATTTTTCAATATTTGTCCTCCTTCTTATATATTCTTTCTTTTTGTTTTTGTTGTGTTGAATTTAGAAAAACATTAGGTCACAAATGTTTGTGCAGATAAGAGAGTAAGTAGCTTAAAGCTACAACTAATGAAATTTCCTAATAGCGGTATGTTGCAAAAATGCAAATTTCTTTAGCCTTGTCCCACAAATTAGATTATAACTATATAGATAGAGGATTACCAGTATACCTTTTTTACGGGTAACCATAATTGATTCTCACATATGTTAAGTTTTCGGAACCCTTAAACCATACTTTGTATTCTGCTATAATGACCATGATTTAGCAAAATGCTTAAAAGTTTATACTTTGATGTCAGGCTTATTTAAATTCAAGTTTTGAATTCTTGTTTTATTGTAATTTCACAATGAAAAAGTCACATTCTTTCAGTATCCATTTTCTATGTGTATAAGATTTGAGGTATAAGATGTTTCAAATGCCTACTTGCTTCAGATTCCAATGCAGGTTTAAGTCATAATGCTTCCCAATTATTAATAATCTCTTCCTCCATTGTCACAATTGTCACAGTTGGGGTGTATATGTCTGTGTTTGTGGGGTTTGTTGCAATTTTTAAAAATGGCTAATTTATTTATCAAAATTTGTACATATGTCATTTTTAAAAATTTAAACTTATTGTTTTTTTTTGTATTTTTGTGTGTTTGTATGTGTATATACGCATGTGTATGTATGTGTAGTATGCAGACACATATGTTTTGTATAGGAATATGTGACAAAGTGTATATGTGGAGGCCGTAAGGACAGTTCTATGGAAATAGTTCTTTGTTTTATTTATCCACCTCAGGTCACCAGATATCACTACTAGCACCTTTATTTTCTGTGTAATCTTGGTAGCCCAATATTTGTAGGCCCTTTTAGAATATTGCTTTTTGATACATGTGATCATATTATTTTTAGGAGTATATCAAACATTTATTTTTACCAACATTACAGTAAACTACATTTCAGTCCTTCTCCTATTCTAGTAGCTTAGAGTCGAAGTACAACATGCCCATGGAATTTTGGATTCATCCAGATTTGGTGAAAATGCTCTGTCTATCTACCACTTTGTCTTTTTCCCCTCCACCCTTGTTGTAAAAATTAAATGAGATGAGGGGTGCAATTTGAAAGATGTATAAGACCTTCCTAGGCAAAATTCCAATGCAAATGATAGGTGCATTGCCAATAATGAAATTATTAAGAAAAGAATTAGATGAACATTTTTAGTAAATTGGCATCTATTGGGGAAAAAGTAATCTGTTCCAAAATGTTTACATGTGAATTTTTTTTTTACATTCTTCAGCTTTATTATGAAATAAATATGTCATCCAAGTAAATACCATGAAAACAATTTAATAGATGCAGCAGCAACTTTCCCTTTGTGTAGTAGTTGAGTGACAGTTTCAGAAAGAAATATTACCAACATGGGGTGTAATTTTAAAGCCTAAAATAAAACAAAATACACTTTTTCATCTATCACTAAGTTTTCAGTCCCCTGTTGTATTTGTTTCATTGATGACTTTAAATCTTTTATTTGTTATTTGAAAATTTTTCAAAATAAAACAATACTTTTAAGGTAATTTGATAAGCTTCTATATTAATTAATTTGTAGGGTTTTCCCCTTATGGCCCTGTCATTGCATATAAACAGTTCTATGGTCCTATGTTCAAAAGCAAAGTTGCAACTTCAAATCATTTCAGCATGTTAACTGATTTTCCCTACTACCAATTCTTTTTTTATTTATTTTTATTTATTTTTTTAAATCAAATCATAATTTTTACTTATCCACACAGGGGTTGTAAACACAAAAAGGCAGACATGGGGAAGGGGATGACACTGGAGCCTGAGTGTTCAGGAAGAGTACAGATATCTTTCAGAGCAGGGTATCGGCTGGGTGAAGGTTCAGAGGACAGGTCACTATGGCTCTGCCTATAATTCACTTATCCTTATCTAAGTTGGTATTATCTGCCAAGGCTACCTATTTACAAGGTCTATGACTACTCAGGCTTCTAAATTTCCACAAAGCTGCCTGTTTACAATAGCTTATAGCCATCTGTTTCAATGTTTTTCGAGAGAGACCCACGACTTGGTGTTAGTATACATGTATGACAGGCCTACTGCTGATTTTAGACCTATGGCTGATTTTAGGCCTTCAGTGTATAAGCAGGGCTGCCCCTGACATCTCCTATCTTCTCTATACATGTGATCATCTTAATAGCTTATTTGTTAAATTACATGAAACATGGAACGTTTGGAAATCATTCCTTATTAATTTTTGTACTTTCTTTGTCCTTTTTTTATTCTGTTCGATTTATGTCATTTTCCCTTTTGTGTTTTCAATAACTTGTTCATGGAAGTTTGTATTGTCCTATGCTAAAAGGAGTTTTATGGACATACATCTACTAAAAGGATAATCTTCTACAGAGGGACTGTAACATGGCACAAATAATTATTGTCTCCAAGCTCCATTATGTACAAGAGATAAATTGGACATTTTCTTCTCTTAATAGGTTTTTTATGAAAAACCTTATTATTCTGCCTTATTTCTATTTGCTTTGTACTTCTATAATGTATGTTAAAGAACAGAGAAAAGAGGTACTTGAGGGTTTTTTTCTTGTAGTTAGATGAGAATTCTAGACTGTACTCCTAGAGATGACTATTTGAATCCTTTCTAAGCCACTGACCTGAAGGAAAAGGTTTTTAGTTGACCTGAACATAAGATTCTTTATAAATAATCTCTTAAAACATGATGAGAGAAAGTGGATTGTTAAAATCAGCCACCTAGAAGCATATGTTCTCATCTAACTATTGCCTATAACGTTACTAAGAAGGATAGTGGAGGTTATCATATGTGTAAACAGTAAATATTAACAATGCCATATAGGAATAACTTGACTCACTAGCTTCTTCCTATTTCATTCAGATGTATTCTCCATTTTTGAAAAACTATTGCTTTTACTGGCAGTGAGAAAAGTAAGTTCATTACTATGGTAGTTTAAGATATAATAGCTCTCCCTCATACACATATATTTCAATATTTGGTTCCCAGTTTGTGGACTATTTAGGAAGGATTAGGAGGTGTGACATTGTTCTATGTAGGAAATGTGTTACTGAGCCTTGCCAAATCTCTCTCCATCTGCCTCTAACTTGTAATTAGATGAAAATTCTCAGCTCTGACTCCAGGATCATAATGCCTGCCTAATGCCCTGTTTCCTACTAAGAGGATCATGGACTCTAACCCTCTGAAACTGTAAACAAGTCTCTAGTTGAATGCTTCCTTTTATTGCTTTGGTCACTGTGTCTTGTTATAACAATAGAACAGTAACTAAGACAATTAATTACAATTTAGGTAGCTGTGACAAAATACATGGGAGTCAGCTGAAGGTAAGAAGGTTTTATTTTCACTTATAGTTCAAAGGAATATAGACAGTGATGATGGAGAAGATGGGGCACCAGGAACAAGATGCAGATAAAAACATTGTATTTGAAGCTGGGAAGCAGAGAAAGTAAGCAGGAAACCAGGCATGGCCATAAAGCCTTATCATGGGCCTACTTCCTAAAGGTAACATAACATTTCTAAGCAGTGCCACCAATATAGAACACATGTTCCTTGAGATTTATTACATGTTCAAACCACAACAGGAAGTCACAAGGTTTATGGACAAAAAGAAAACTGGAATATTTAGAAACTAAGATGAACACAAGAATTTATGTGTCAAATGACACAAAGACATATGTTTTAGAGTACTTTTTAATTAACACAACAATTTCTGGAACCCATTTTCATATCAGGTGCTTTATTCTTCATTCAGAATATATCATTAATTTACTTCTAGGAGAAACATCATTCTTATGAAATGTGGGGAATTGTATTGGCAATAAGGAAGTAAAATAGATTCAAAATTGGATAGGGTTCAGCCTGAAATCTCTTCAATCTTTTTTATTTACCAACTACTGATATTTACAGTATAGACAGAAAATAGAAAAACAGAGTTCTACAGATATTGCTTTCATGAATTACAATTTTCACGGCTTTCAGAATTTTGAAAACGTGTAATTCTGGTAGGTGTAAATGATTATAAATATTTATGTATCAATTCAAAATGTATATTTCAGATATGTATGAATGATAAGCATTTATGCATCATTTATCTGGTCAAAATAAACAGGTTTTATTATGAATTAATTTCATATCAAAATTGAATGACTGTCAGAACTGTGTTCATTTTTAGATAAACCACACTTTCAATGATGTTAGTATCAATGATATTGACATTAATTTTCAGTGAACCAATATTCTAATTATGAACACAGTGTTATTATAAAGAAACTGGCAGTACAAGTGGTACTTTTTATTTTCTTATTTCAATCTTTCATTTAGTATTAAGATGTTCTTGTTTTCATTTTCAAGTTAACATGAATTGGCAGTAAATAGAAATCTTCTGGCTTGTGTTACATTTACTTTTTAATCACCTCCAGGGAAGGAATGGGAGAATTTAGAGCAGTTATCATTTTTGACTGAATCTATCTAGTTAGAAATCTTTATTCTACCTAGACTTTATTTTAAAAATTTCATTGTCCACAATCAAAGGAAGCACAATGATTTCTCTATACATTCAAACATGCATGCTTTGATCAAGGAGTCCCAGGGAAAATAAATTGTAATAACTTTGTAAATTAATGAGTATAAATTTTCCCAATTGAGAATTTTTATTTGACCTAGAAAACAATTTCTAAAATAAAAACTGACAAACGTTATGGTTTGTCTATGCTCAACCTAGGGACTGGCATCATTAGAAGGTGTGGCTCTGTTGGATTGGGTGTGGTTTTGTTGGTGTAGATTTGTCACTGTGGGTGTGGGCTATAAGACCGTCATCCTAGCTGCCTCGAAGCCAGTATTCTGCTAACAACTTTCAGATGAAGCTGTAAAACCCTCAGCTCCTCCTGTACCTTGTCTGCCTAGATGCTGCCATGTTACCACCTTGATGATAATAGACTGAACCTCTCTGAACCTGTAAGCCAGCCCCAATTAAGTGTTTTCCTTTATAAAACTTGTCTTGGTCATGGTGTCTGCTCATAGAAGTAAAATCCTAACTAAGACAGAAAATAATAAGTAAAGTATCTACTTTGGATTTAAATAACACATTGGCCTTTACCTTATTTCATTGTTAATATTAGGTGCGTGAGTAGTGCTATCACTTAGATTATTGAAAGAAAATGTCTTTAGAGAGTTAATAAAATAGACAAAACATAAACAGAAATGATATGTCATAAGACAGTATAAGTGAATACATTTGTACACTGGATGATATTGCGTGATGTACATTCCCATTAACTTGCCTTGCTTGATCTGTTAGCATATTCATGTTTACACTGGTTTAACAAGGAGTCCTTAGCTAATGAACCAATGGTTGTGTTTGTGTTTGACTCTTCACTTGTGGCCAGTTAAAGATGGGGTTGACAATGTGGCTGTGCTATATGATAGCCTCACAGAAATTCAGGTTTAAGGAAGTGTTCACCAAGTAGAAAGCTGCAGTTCACTGTGGCTCAAGAAAGAGTGTCAAATATTTCACAACACAATTAAATTATATGGTGCAAAAGCCACCTTTAGTACCACTTCTGTCTATATTTTTTCTACTACAATTCTCATGATCCTGTCAGTGAAGAGTAACAAAAAAGTATAAGTCTCCTATGTGCCCCAAAGAGGGAAAATAACCAGATTTTAAAGAATATTAATCCTCTCTACCACATTTGATAGATGAATGAACTCTTAGAACAAAAGTTTAGGCCTCCCACTTTGGCAAATATCACATAGTTAACCCTAGAACTGCCAATTATGAGCTCACAGTGATCTGATTCCCTCTATTCAATCCAAGCTGCCACCTGGGCTTCACAAACATGGATAGTGGTTATCTGGTCAGAATTGAATTGATAATTGGCAGCAGAAGATCCTGCAAGCTGCAGATCATTTGTATATCCATGCTTAATTGAATTCTTATTGATTGAAACACACACTCAATTTTCTGTTGTCAGAAAAACCTGACACCATAAAAGCTAGTTCAACTATTAAATCAAGATATTCTACAAGATTTGTTTTATATATTCTGTTTGTCCTCTCAGAAGCCTCAGACTAATTTTGGGTTTTAACAGCTATTCAGTATTTTTTATTACTTTGAGAAATGTGGTGTGCAAAACAGCTATGTGCCATCTGATTTTCCTGAGAGAGTCATATTTAAGGCAAAAGAATTGTAGGAACTGCTAAATAATATAGCATCCTCATTCAATAGATTATCAAATTCTAATACTACTTTGTGACCCTGAATGTGGCCCAGAAATGTCTGTGCAGTAAGGCATGACAAGCTGTTAAAATACAAAAATATGTAAATCTATATCCTCTACTTTTATAGATTCTAACTTGAGAGCATTTGAAATGTGAAATTTAAATTCTAAATTTACATTTAAAACTCATGAGGTGATTTTGCTGAACAAATCTACATGAAACTTGCTCTTCTGAAGTGTTTCATCAAAAAAAAACATATTTGTTTTGAATTTGTTTTCACAAAACAATAAATTGTCCAAACATTTTTAGCCTCTTTGTAGTTTAAGAATAATACTATCCATTTAGTAGAGCAGAATCTGTGTTTGCAATGTTTCTGCTTAACTTCATATATGAAAAATACTGAAACTATTAAATAATTCATAGAATGTTTTGGAATCCTGTCAGTTTCTATGTGTTTCATATTCTGGTTTATGAGTCAATTGAGTAGGGAATCCATACACTTTGAATGTGCTGCACAATGTCATATTTAATACATGCAGTTCCCATTATGGTAGTTTTTCTAATATGACATCAACAAAATAAGGGATAAAATGTTATAGCAAACAATTCATTTCTCTGATTTCATCTCTTTCTTTAAAAATTCAACAGTAAAAAACATTAATGCGGTTGATTAAGTTATACATTTTGAGTTTGGAAACTAGCAGTACCATGATACTTAGAGAAGGTGAGTGGTACCTTCCGACTTTGAATCCAATGATTACACGATTCCTTCAAGTAATAAACTTTTTCTTTTTCTCTTCAAAGGGAATTTGCTTCATCATGTTCAAAGCTGACAGTTGCATGAATGTCAATTTGAAATTGAATAAGACTGAATACTAACTGAATGTTCCTATTTTAGTAGACTAGATAAAATGTGAACGTTATGAACATGAGCATCATGGTTATTCATCTCTCTGTTTTAAAATGATTTTCAATAAAAGTAACAGAAGTAATAGCACTTTAGCCACAATGCTGATATTATGAAATAAAGACAAAGTCATTCTTATGTAGGGAAACATTGTTCTTCACAAGAGTTATTCTATGAATGAATATGGAGGATGGTAATAGAAGAAATGTTCCACTCATGAAATCTATTTCTAAGGTCATATGGAAAAGGAACTTTTGTAGAGAACAATCAAAAAGGGTAGAAAGAAATAGGTACAGAAAATGGGATCAAAGGAAAACATGATGGCTTGACTAGATAGTTGATTTAGTAAAATTCTCATCCTGACATTAGTCAGTGCTCTCAGGAGCCTCTTAAAAAGCTGGTATATTCCTGTTCAGGATGAGGATTTGTGAAGTTCAGAGGACAAAATGTAGGAGAGAGGCCTTAATTAAGTTTTGTGAAATTACAGTATGAGGCACTTTATTCAGATAACTCAGAAATAAGTTGAAGAAATTATTTATGAGGTGGAGAGAGAGAAATGAGAATGTGTGGATCTGGCCTTGTGAATTGAAAGGCATCCTTAACATCTGTGAGTTTTATTCAAGTCCCTTTGGAAGGGTACAAACGTACCAAAAATAAAAGTTTCTACCATTTCTGTTTTCCTGGATCAGAGAATTTACCTGAGTCCTTTCCAGTATTATAGGTATCATCTATTGCTTGCTTGGGCCTTAAATGTGTATTCAACCATCTTTGATACCTTATTCTTCATGACATAATTCTTATTCATTATTCAGGAATAAAAATAAGGATACAGGGATGGTAAATATTTTACCATCCATCATTGAATAATGGATCAGAAATTAAGACTTGAGTGCTAGCAAAAAAGAAAAACTCAAATCAAGAAAACAAATTGAAGTAAATGATTTGTTTCTTATAAATAATTTATGCAAAGGTGATTATTGTATTTTAAATCTATCTATGATACATATTTTTGAAAAATGTATTTCCATTTATATTTAGAAGATAATTTCACTAAAGGAAATAAGTTATCCATAAAATATTGAATCAGAAATCTGTAGTGCCTTAAGTTATACAATGATATCCATTGTTAATAAACAGTTCCAACAATTAAAGTCTACAAAGTTTAGAAAGCAACAGAATTATATAATAGTTGGTACAGCTACTAATTAATACTGAAGGTACTGTTATAGGAAATTAAGAATAATAACACACACAAGTAATTTTTTTCAAAGGTTCAAGTCTGATGGGGAATTTATGAAAATTACTTATATATAAACTTATGGAAAATATATTGGCAAAAGAGAGGTATAAATGAGAAAGGAAGATGAACTAATGAACTCATATATGGTCAGTATATTAAAGAATTTGAAAAATTATATATATGAAGACTAAGACTGTCTTGAAGCAAAATTATTAATATGGAATAGGTGGTTGCTAACTCAGCTTAATACCTATAATTCAATAACTCCATGAAGACCTGATAGATGTCAAATAAGGTAAAAATTTTCATTGGAAAAAATAATTTTCCAAAGTGTTGAAATATGTCCCTTTATTCATGACTAAATTTCAAGATTTTATGAATAGGATTAGTAAGCTGTGGAGTACATGTGCAAGAGAAAGATCTTAATCTTTAATATTACTACTGAATTTAACATTGAGGCAGAGAAAACTGCTTTATGTAATTTCAAACGCATATGCATTTTGTGATCTGAAATACTGAGATTGAATGAGAAGAAGATAGGAATGAACAAGGCCCTAAGGCTGAAATCTTTACAAAAGCCTGACTGTGGAGGAATTCACCTCCCAAGTGAACTCTGTTCTCTGGCTTTTAGGAATTATGGCAGGCTTTGTTCTGTTCCTTTGGACTATGCTGTGAGATCATGCTGAGAATTTCTTTCTGCGGTCTGTTGACAGACATCTATAGTGGGAATTAAACTTATTCAGTTCATATATAAATGAGCATATTATATGCAGAAGCTGCAGATTATTTTTTTTATTGTTGTTGTGGTTGTTGTGTGGTTTTGAACTATTTGAATTAAAAATGTAGTAGGAAGTAAAATGTGATGAGGACATTAAACTATATTGTTTGTAAGGAGAATAATCTGTAATATTAGGACATCTAGCTAGCACTGACTTTGGAATTGTGCAAGAATTTAAAGGTCATGGAATCTAACCTCTTGCACAATGCAGGAAATCTCTTACAACCGAGTCGGTAACTAGTTATACAAGTTCTGTTTGAATAGCTTCAGTGTTGGCAATCTTACTCCAGCACATCCATACCACATACCATTTTTGAATATGCCTAATAGATGAGAATTTTCTTATACTGAACTGAGAAATAAGACCTTACCTAACAAAAGCGTGATATTTTATTTGCATGTGTGTTTTGAGAGAAACTAAAAGGAAAATAGTAGAAGATATTAAGACATCTTCAATTTGAATACCAGCATAAGGGAAGAATTAATTAATGGTGATTAATCAATCACCATTTTAGACTGTTTGTATTGTTACCATCAAGAAACTTAATTTCTGTATCATTAAAATTTTGGGCATATGTATTTCATTGGAAGAGTATAGGCTGTTAAATATAGCATAGGTTTGTGATTTTATCAAACAAGAATTTCATTCATTGCCTTTTAGCTATTTAATATTTGTGAATTCTGTCTTATTTCATGGAGTTTCCACTGACTTCTCTTTTAATTGAAGCTAAACAACTTTTGCCTCTATTTGAATTCAGTTATCATATTCCAATTTATGCTTCTTGATTTTTCCTTTGAACTAGCTACATTTCCTTTTTATGAAAACTTAGATATAAAAATATAAAATATTTGTTTTCACACTTTTAGTTTCTTTGATCATTTTATCTTTTTTGGCAGAAAATAAAATATGTGGTGCTGTGGTCAAGTCCTTTGTTGCATGATACCCAAATGCTTTTTGAGGTCATCTGCCTGAGTGCCCAGTGGAATTCATACTATAGCCCTACAAAATTCTTCCAGAGAAAACTACTTCATGTGGAACTTAAAGTAGACATTTATAATGTCTTGAAACCTGGAAGTGAATCATAAGTGTTTATATAACTATTTCATGCTTTTTCAATTTATTCCTGATTTTGTACTTTGCATTTGAGTTGTTTCTAGTCAATACAATATTACTAACTGTTCCAAGAAAAGTTATGAATTTGGTTTTATGATCTGATAATATGGTGAAGGGATTTCCTGTCAATAGCCAATGTATGTGGAAATTTGACTTCAGCCTTTTACCAGTTAGCATATATATAAATGAATTATTGGATTACAGCTGAGGTTCTCAATCTGTGAGCCATGTCCCATTTGGCTCACAACTACCTTTCCACAGGAGTCTCATAAAACTATCTAAATACACATATATTTACATTACTATTGGTATTATTAGTAAAATTACAGTTAGGAAGTAGTAACAAATACTTTTATGGTTTGTGTCATCACAACATGAGGAACTGTATTAAAGAGTCATAACATTAGAAATATTGAGGACCACTAGATTATAGAGATCTTATCTCTGCTACATATGAGCAAGAATAAATATGGTTTCCTAGCCTTTTTCTTTGCTTATTTTGTCTAGTATATGTAAAAATCAGTTATAAATTTCATACTTACTTAGAAGTGGATATATGGTCAGTTATGTATAATTTTCCATTCTCTGTTTTTGATTAAGTTACATAAACATAAAGGAAACATAAAGGAAAATTATAATATTTATTTAAAGTAATAATTATCCCTCCTATCTATTTAGCATGGTTTATGGTTTATCAAGTTTGTAGGGAAGGTCTGTTGAGTGACTGACACTGCTGGAATTTTAGCTCTCCACACAGAAGTTTTCACTCTTTTGGCTCTCCCATAATTTACCTTCATTATTACTCTAATGTTAGTGTTGAGTATAATACAAGCATTCACTTTTTATTCTACACTGTTATATTACTGAAATGTATGATCTTTACTACTAGTGTTAGTAGACATTATTTCTACTTAATGTTTATAATTCCTAGAATACAGGAAGGTAGTGTAGCTAAAAGCCTCAGAATATTCTTTCTTCTTGAAGTTATCAACTCAGAAAATGCAAGGAACAAAATTAGCTTTGTTAAAATTCCTAAATCATTCAGGAAGGGACAATAATCTAGTTGAGTACAAAGACAACAAATTCATAAAAAATTGTGATATCTTGCATAGGATAAAAAAAACTCTTATTTCTGATTTGTCCCTTTGTACTGATAGAGAAGAATGGAATATAAATTTAATATTCTAGACTTTGGAAGGATGTTCATTGGGTAGGATTCAGATTTATTTAACATAGCATGATGAAGTGAATTATAGTTGCTACTCCAAATCAAACAACTGAGAACAAATGCAAGTATCAGAATATAATCCTATTAACTGGTTCAAATATAGGTTAGGGTTCCTTACTGAATTATCAGAGATAAAATTTTGGAGATATATATATAAATATATATATATATATTTGTAGGCATATAAGTCACAATTTTATATTTTTCTGAAAAATCCCTTATATCAAAATCTGTTTAGTTTACTTTTTATTTGTAGATAAATTCACTAGTACTGAATACATAGATATTTATGTTAAAAATATTGGCTATTGCTGAATTCATCAAAAATAAATATTGAAAATATAGGGCATTGTCAAAATATAAGCAATAAATACACAAGTAACAGTATATAGAATGATCATATTGTATTTATAAAGTGATCAGTTTGGGAGAGAGCAGAAGGGTGAGGTATATGTGAGAGTTTGGGAGAATGCAGAGGAAAAGGAGAAAAAATGATATAATTATAATCTAATTTAAAAAATAAAAATAAACATTATATGATAATGAAAATGTTCTTCCTCCATTACACAATAGTGTGCCTCTAAGTCTATGTAGCTGTATCTCACTTGAAATGTACCTATAATCAAAGAGAAGCTGAATGGGTCCAATTCAAATTTAAATAATCAAGTGTAACCACATACCGAATAGATTATAGAATAAAGCCTGGAGATATTTCTAATTACAAAAAAGCAAATCTGTGGTCCAAATAGATTTTAATGTGTTTTATTTTCTAGTGTAAATTTTGTGTCTTATCTTCCTGAATAGTGTTTTTCTTCAAATTATATATAGTTTTAGTAATTTATTTATTTATTTATTTATTTATTTATTTATTTATTTATTCACTTTACATCCCGATATTACCACACTCTTTCCAGTACACTCGTACACGGATCCTCCCCTATTTCTCACTCCAGTTCTCATCTGAGAAGGGAGAACCACCCTTAGGTACATTCTACACACCACACCCACCACACCACAAATATCAAGTCGTTCCAGGACCAAGCACATTCTCTCCCACTGAGGCCAGAA
The DNA here is from genome assembly GCF_004785775.1 of Grammomys surdaster. Classification (NCBI taxonomy): domain Eukaryota; kingdom Metazoa; phylum Chordata; class Mammalia; order Rodentia; family Muridae; genus Grammomys; species Grammomys surdaster. The sequence goes on along the minus strand of NW_021604606.1, from coordinate 3,943,192 downwards.
AAAGCAGCCCAGCTATGGGAATGAGATCCATAGGCAGGGCACAAATTCAGGGACTGCCCCCACTTCAGTTGTTGGGGGACCCATGTCAGGACCGAGCTGTAATTCTGCAACATATGTGCAGGGGCCTAGGTCCAGCCCATCCTTGCTCTTTGATTAATGTTTCAGTCTCTGAGAGGCCCCAAGGGTCCAGGTTAGTTGGTCTTTCTGTGAAGTCCCTGTCCTCTTTAGATCCCTCAGTTCTTCCCCCAACTCTTCCACAAGACACTCCAACTTCCATCCAAAGTTTGGCTATTGTTGCTCTCCCCAGGGGGCTGCAAACCCTTTCAGCTCCTTCAGTCTTCTCTCTAACTCCTCCATTGGCAACCCCATGATCAGTTCAATGGTTAGCTGTGAGAATCTGCCTCTGTATATTTCAGGCTCTGGCAGGCCTCTAAGGAGACAGCTATATCAGGCTCCTGTCAGCATGCACTTCCTGAGTTCCACATCAATGTCTGCCTTTGGTGACTGCACAAGGGATGAATACCCAAGTGGAGCAGTCTCTGAATGGCTCCTCCTTCAGTTTCTGTCCCATGCTTTGTCTCCATATTAGCTCCCATGTGTATTTTGTTATTCCTTCTAAGAAGGACCAAAGCACCCACACTTTGGTCTTCCTTCTTCATGAGCATCAATATCAGCAGCCACCTTTATTGACTGCACATAGGATGGTTACCCATGTGGAACACTTTAGTATGTGGTCTAGAGACTCTTTTGTGATAATTCAGTGAAGAACGTGGCTTCGTTTTTGCCAATGTTTGAATAGTCTACCTGAGGCTTAAGAAGAAGAGATTCAGATTCATTACATTGGCGAAGGAAAAAAGTCCAGCTTAGAGTTTATCCTGGGGTTCATTTTTGAGGAATGTTTGGATCAAGCATAGCAAACTTAGAAAGGACAATTTCAAAATGTATGGTTCAAGTATTAATGGGGCACTAGGAAGTGTAATGGAGCTAAATCTTATGTTCAAAGATATTAAATGTAATTAACCACCCAGCTAAGTTTATCGATGTTTGCAACTGAACCAATGATAGTTATATCATGCTACACATTATTATTACATGTTAGTTGGTTCCATTTAGACTTTTTAATCTTAAATGAGCTACAATTCAAAAATGTAGGGCTCACCTGTGATCCAGATTTTGACCTGGAAGACACGAGCTGTTGATCTGGATCCTGACATGGGATGACACATGCTTTTGATCCATATTTTGAGGCACAATGGCCATGAAATAGTTAGGTCCAGGGTTCCATGGGGAAGCATAATGTTTTTGAGTTCCCCCAAGGCTCCTTGGGAAAAGGCATGGCAAGACCAGGGCAAGCACATTGGCAGATAGTAGAGTACAGGGGACCAAGCACAACTTATTTCTGCCTGCTGTGCCTCAAGTAAATCTGACTGAAAAGAGATTGGTCAGACAATGTTCCAAGTTTGTTGTTCTTTGGGCCCCCACAGACCTCCAAAGGGAAGCAGAATGCTCTTAGGTTCCTGGTAAAACTGGGGCAAGTCCAAAGCCAGACAATAGAGATCAGGGGACCACATGCCTTAATATTATATCTTTAAACATGATATTTTAAAATAGTGACAAAAGCAAATGGTAATGAAATATTTATCTAAATCTTATTTCTGGCTTTATAATGTTTACAAAACCTTGAGTTTTATAACTAATATTCAGAATAAAATAGTAAACATTCTATGGTTTAGATTTAATATATTTTGTTAAATTATAATTACATCAATCCCACCTTCACTTTTTTCCTTCCCATCTTTTCTACATTACCCCTTGTCGCCCCCTCAACTTGACTGCCTCTTTAACTTTATTATTGTTACAAATATATGAACAAATATAGGAATCCAACCTACTGAATTTTTGTTGCTTGATGTATATAGTTTCAGCACTAACCAGTTTCAATTAGCATCTCCCAGAACATACTGATTGGTTATGCAGACATCTTTATACTCATTTAAAATCATAGAAATGAATTTTCTTTTTTATGTATGTATATTTGTACATGCACATAAATACTTATACATTTGTTTGTACTATGCTGAGTGTGTATGGGTATGTGTGTGTTTGTGTTTGTGCAAGATTGTGGAGGCTAGGTGACAACCTCCATTTTCATCCAGAGGAATGCTGTTTATCTGCTTTTAGATAAATATTACTCATTGACCAGGAATGACCCCCAGCATATCTCATGTCTCTGTCTCCCCAACACAGGAATCAACAGAGTACTAGACTTTTCTTCTCACATAGGGTCTGGTGATCAAATTTAGGTTCTTGGGCTTTTGAGGCAAGTGCTGTACAAAATGAGTTACCTCCCAAGACTCTAGGGGTTTTAATATGTTTATCATTCTGGTAGTCAATTATGGTGTTTCACATATGATAGGCAAGCACTCTACTACTGAGCTAGCCTCTCAGAAATGTTGTAATAATTTTTTACAATTTTTAACTGTATATAATTGTTGAAATAAAGTATTCATTGAGAGGCATACTGTAGTTTGGCTCTTTGTAAATTTAACATACATCAAAGCTGACATGTATTGCTCTGTTCTATTCATATATATGTAATATTATATATACATACATAATATTAAATTTTCAGTATTTCTTATTAATTTCTTGCATTTCCAGGAAGAAATATGGTAAAAACTAAGATGAACAATATTATGATTAATGTAATTACTTCCAGGATTATTCAAGAGTTTATTTTGTATAAGTTATATATTTTAATGTTCATATTTATTAAGCTCATAAATAATTTTCTAAACTTATATTTTACCCAGTATCAGTAATTTAGGAATATGTAAATAATAGACTTCTACTGAATATGGCTACTATTCTCAATTTTAAGTAATTTCTAGTAATATATTATTGAGGAAAACAACATCAATATTGATTAGTAATTTGAGGAAGAGTACTTCCATTTTAGTCTAGGAATTGGTAGTAAGGTTCTGTTCTCAATCATGATGAAGTGATGTGATATGGTATGTCTAAGAAACCTGTATAATTATTTGTGCCATTTTATTGGGCCATACACACTGGTGAAAATTATGCAAACAAGTTAATTTTAATATTTCAGAAAGTTCATTGAATTGGCAGTCAGCCTCTATGCACAGGGCTATAGCCCTCAATTCACTTTAGCAAGTGTTATGAGGAGAATATTTGCTACTGATTACATTTTCTGTTAGACTATGGGTGGGGTTCTGAGGATGAAGAAGGATTAGAAGCATATAAGGTACTGCATACTAGACTTTCTAACCACACAAAGCACCATGAAAATATGTATATTTCCTATAAATTTGTATCATGAATAGAAGAAATAATTTTAGAATTATGGGGACAGACATTTTAGATATACCGGTAGAAATCATTTTTTTCTTTCCATGTATGATTTTAAACTTGTGTCTTCATGCTTGTGGTCCCACTCACCTGCTGAACCAGAACCACCCTGCCAGCCTTATCTCATCTTATGAATAGCAACATTACATTTGTAGAGTGAAGTTTTACTATTACCATATATATAAGATTCAGGTTAAAAGCAAAAGCATAAGTGATTTATAGTAACTTCAATTTTTTTTAAATCATACACTTTTATGATTGAGGTTATTTCTAGAGACTTATTTTGATGATTTTCAAGGTCAGATAAAATGATATTGAATTACTGTTTATGTTATTATTAGTACTATACTAACAACACTATATTAATATTTAATTTTCTTTCCTATGGATACTAGAATATAGGTGGAACTTTGTGTTTGGGAGAAATAACACAATTCCCAGAGGATAAGGAAAAGTTACCTTTAAATGAAAATATATGTTGAACGTTTCATATCTATAAATTTGTGAAAGAATATGTGTTTTAGTGAGAGGTAAAACAATACTATAATCATACATTATTAACATTAAGTAGTTGTGGATGTGTATGCATATGAAGAGCTTGCTATAATATATTTGCAAAGAAAACACTTCTATGTGAATTTGAAAGAGTAAATTTGAAATTACCATGTTGATGATATCTAGAATGAAGCACCTATCTTTCTATCTTCTTTTTCTGAAGACATAATTTTTTAACTCATCTTTTCTCTCCAATATCTTTCAAGTTATTAAGCAGGCTGCCTAAGGGAGAAACCAGTTCCAGAAAAAAAAAAGTAATAGCTTATTTAGGGGTTTTAGTACTTGGCTACAGTTTCTCCTACCTTTCCTAATAGATTCGCTCCTTTTGTTCACCTTTCAAAAGGAAGCACTGAAAGGAAGCTTTCCTACAGGGAATTTACAGTAACTAGTGACTTCTGGCTCTTTTTCCCCCCTTAGGCTAGACACTTCTTTGCTGAAAGAGGCTTTTTTCTTATCAGCATCTATTGTACTCCTTTCCCACTGTTATAAATCCTCGATATTTCCTTAAATAGGATAGATTATACTAGGAATCTGGTTTCAATACAGCAGTAGTACAACAGTACTTGAATTTAGAACTAGGTTGTTTCTTTTGTTTGTTTTTTTTTTTCTGAATCTCTACAAACTCTGATAGTTGCATGCAGACAATTTGCGGACAATTTCTTTGCCCTGTTCCTTTCTTAAGCTTTAGTGCTACACAAGGTGAGAGAGTATAGATAAAAGAAACTCATAAAAGGCCATGAAATCCTCACTCAGTTCAGAACACCTTACCTTAAATATTTCCACTGCTTTATATACTTAGGGTCTTTAGTGTGTGAATTAATTGGATCTTATTTGAAAACTGCACACATTTTTACCATATATTTAATATTTTCTGACAATGCATTGATAGTGTGTTTTAATTTCATGGCTGTTAATTACCCCTAGTTTCCTAACAAAATGTTTCTGATTGTATCTCTATATTTGGCCAATATTAAGTAAGATTGGGTTTTAAGATATGGGAAATTATAGAATAATGTATTTCTGAGTATTTTAGAGAGTGATACATTTAAATTTCTAAGTATTCAAAATACCAGAGAAAATTATGGGGAACATACTCTATTATTCATTTATTGTTCTATAGTATAGCATGGGATCACTTTTCTATTGAGAAAGTATTTTCCCTAAGCTATATTATGACCTTGCTTAAATAAGATGTGTTTCCCAATTAGTTTAATAATTCTGAATCACTTAATTTATTATTACATTTGAAGAATGAAAAATGTTGCTGGATAATATTTTTTAAACTACCAAATGTATTATGGCAGACCCATTCTAGTAAATTTTCTACTACTTTTGAGACTGAGTTTCAGTCTTTTCAATTATTTTATAATATTAAAGTTCTTTATAAAAATACCAGGTTATCAACTTGGCTTTCATCAGTATAAGTCCAAGAGAGCTAGTCCCTTAATTCAGCAAAAAATAATCATTTTGCCTTACTTTAAAGCACCATTTGAGGGTGTTATATGAATGGATGGTAATCATTTTAATTTGTATAAGATAGGTATATTCTTTGTCTGGAAAACTCGAAGATCACTTTAGAATCTTTCACATTGTAGAATATTTGCATATAAATAAAAAGTTATCTCACAGCTCACACTTATGCGCAAACAACAAATTTATATGTTGTTCATGTATGTGTCATATACATCACATGAAATTATTATAGTATAATTTAAGAGGTAATCACAATTTTAGAGATGAAACAGTTGGTGAACCACAGTTGGAAAGGCTATGGGGATAGGTTTAATCCTAACCCTAGAGACTCTGAGCAAATTGTGTTGTGTATTTGTTACTTAACTGAAGCCTGTCATAAGATCGGGTGCAGAATTATCCATTATAATATCATGACAGAACTTAAGACTTCTCAGATTTTATATATGTCTGCATTGTGGATTGTAGATGCTAACATTGTAATGCATAAATAACAGTCAAAAGAATTTGTGAAAGCTTATGATCCTTTTTGAAAACCAGACTTGGTTCTCTACTGGTAGTTTTCATTCATATTTTTCTTGACTAAGCAGCCATATGTAACTTGTATGCATAACAAATTAAAAAATAATTGACAAGCATTAATGTAAAGATTTACAAGATGATTTGAGACTAAGAGTATATATATATATGATAGAAACATTAGGTCATAGCAATGAAAAAATATTTGCAAGTGATTACATTTTCCAACCAAATAATAAACATAAGGTCTGAAAATATCATTTCACCAGTCCTTTAGTTACAGAATTATGCTGCAGAATACAAACAGAGCCAATTTAAGCAGAATTATATTAAGGAAGAGGAGCAATATTCTATGAGCCAGAGGGGTTGAGGACATCAGGCGAACACAACCCACAGAATCAACTAAGTGTGGATCTTAAGGGCTCACAGAGACTGCATGCATCTTCTCTAGGTTCTCTGCATATATTTTATAGTTGTTAGCTTGGTATTTTTATGGGAATTCTACAAAAGAGTGTCGGTATCTCTGACTTTTTCTGAACTTGGGATCCTTTTCCTGTTACTGGGCTACCTTGCCCAGCCTTGAAATAAGGGTTTATGCCTTATAACTTATTGGGGCTTACTGTATCTTGTTAGGCTGTGTTCTATTGATATCCCTGGGATGCCTTTTCTTTTCTGAAGGGAAATGGAGGAGGATCTGGAAAATACTGGAGGTGGAGGAGGGAGACTGGGAGGAGAAGAGAGAGGAAGAGCACATTCTGTAGTCAGAATATATTGTATGAGAGACTAACTATATATATATATATATATATATATATATATATATATAGAGAGAGAGAGAGAGAGAGAGAGAGAGAGAGAGACAGAGAGACAGAGAGACAGAGACAGGGACAGAGACAGATATGCTGTCAGAAAATATCATAAGAAGGAATTTTTTCAAATCATTGAAATTTGATTTAAAATCTTTGCCTATTAATATTAAACAAAACAAAACAGACTATATATATTACATATGAAACTATATAACCCATAGGTGCATCAAAAATATTATTCAAAAAGCATAAGCAGATTACACCTGATTTTATGCAGATAATTATCTTGACTGCATACATGTAGTACTACAAATAAGTGTATTGAATCGTTATACTGGACAACACTGTTACAAACACATACATTTACATGTTTTTCTAAAAAGGTAGTTCTTTTGTCTTTCGAGGATATAGCTGGAGTTGCTCAAATTTAAACCACATAACATTGAAGAAATATTATATCTAATAATAGATGAAATTTTCTTCCCATTGATACTATAAGAAAGTGTTAATTTTTCTGCATCATTGCTAACACTTGCGATATTTTTTACTATAATCATCTTGTTGTGTGAAAAGGCATGCCCTTGTGGTCTTAATTTTTTATTTCTTGATTCTCTAATAATACTAAATAAAACATACTTAATATTTATTTACATGTTTTATCTGGAGATCCGTTAATATCTGTGGTCATTTTAAAGTTTAATCGCATTCTTACCAAATTTTCAGAGTTCTTATTTTTGCTTTAAAAATATTTTTTTTTAGTTCTCTGAGAATTTGTTTTATATTCACCCTTTCTCCTCCCACTCCTCCAGCATCCACATCTCTTCCCTAGCCATACAACATCATGTGCAACAAAAGAATGTTTTTTAAACCAATCAAAACCAATATGTACTACCCAAATGTATTTAAATGTGCCACCTTCCACTACTATAGAGTGGTTAAGTTACTAGGAGATACAGTCTTAAAGAAAATAGACATTCTCTCTCCCTAAAAATATCAATTGCTAATAACTCCTCAGCTAAAGAAGGTGGACTTTGTATCCTCCTCCAATTCCAATGCTGGGATTTTTTTATGTCCTGAACTATTTACACATGTATTGTGCATGTTATTGCAACTTCTGTGAATTCATAAATGCGGCTATGTTTGTATGTTCTAAAACACTGTTTCCTTATAATTATCTATAACCTCTGGTTGATACATTCCTTATGGACCTGCTTCTTTTTTCCATGAGCAGGGAACATGTGGATATATATATGTTTCATTTAGGGCCGAGCACTCTGTAGATTTTTTTTTTTTACTCTTTTCTTTAGAGCACTTGTAAGTTTCTGTCTTTATCACAGTCTACTGAAAACAGGAACTTTTCAGATGAGTGTTGAGAGATGTACTGGCAGAGCAATAATCCATTAGAAATCTGTTTATCAGAATAGTTGTAATAAAATTCTTTGTAGAGTCAGTGATTTGTCTAATGGTAAGTTCATGGCTCAAAAATGCTGTAACCTATAGGTTTCATCATATGGAGTGTTTTCAATTCTGCAATTTATAAAGTAGTCACTACCATTTTAAAATATTTTTGTTAGTACTTTGAGTATTTTATACAGGTTTTATATTCATCCTCTCCCATCTAACATTTCTGGTACCCACATCTCTTCCATCCTGAATGAACAACATTCAGGCCACTATTATACCAGTCAGTGGGGGATGCCATGCCCCATCAGTAATTATTGTAGTTTACAGAGTTCATGGTTGGGTGAAACTAATAATTGTTTTTCTCTTCCAGTAATATGTATAGCATCATCCAAACTATGAAACCTAACAAGTAAGGGTTTAATTTCTGGTCAGAACCAGCTTGATTTCTGCAAGTTGTAAGACTTAAGTATGTGGTGACTTCAGCAATAAGGTCTTACCATGAAGTTGAGAGTAACCATGGGCACCAAGAATAGTTGTAATTTTAGGGGGCATCTTTAGGACCAAATTCATTGGCAACATGGAAGAAGTTACCCATTCTTGTAACTAGTCTTCTTTGTTAGCTTCTGGTATCTAGTAGGGGGCACTGTCGACCAATATTATGATAGCTCTGTTTGTGTGTATGTGTGTGTGTGTGTGTGTGTGTATATATAATTTAAGAAGACTCTACAGTAATAGGTTTCTGCATGAGTTCAATTCTTTTATATTATTTATCCCTCTCAAATTTTCCTTTCTGTCATGCCCAGCCAGCCCTATCCTGCCCCTTTTTTTAATTTCTTGTTTCCTTGTAACTCTTGATATTAGAGCATTCTGTCTCCCTCTACTGAAAACCCCTCCCAATGTAATTCAGTAATTCTTTTTACCTTTGTAAGTATTTGAAATTTTTATATATTCAGGAAATCATTTTATGTTATAATTTGTAAATACTATTTATTATTAACTGACTTTCCTATTTCACTCTCTATAAAGAATCTTCTGAACTCAAAATATTTACAATTTTAGTGGAGATCAGAAATACTTTTAATTTACCTATTTTAATTCCCCTTGCTTTAAGTTTATACTAATATACTGCCTAACCCAATGCGACAATGCTTTCTCATATTTCATCCTGAGATTGTCACAGTTTAATTTTTTACATTTAAATCTACAGCTTGTTTTGAGGTGCATGGTATTAAAAGAGTTTCAATTTCATTCACTTATAAGTAGATATTTATTTTTTCTGATGATCATATTTTTATAATCCATAGGGAAAAAATGCTTTTCAATTTTTGATGTTCAAAAGTATCACCTAGAGTTCATGTTGAAACTTCAGATTTTAGTATAGTAGAGAACAGAACTTCAGAATCTGCTGTTTAGCAAGTCCCCAGGTGATGTTGCTAGTAGAGGCCCTAAGACATTTTGAATAGCTAAACAAATATTTCTAAATGTTTTCCAAGTATTCATTTACTTTTATTCAACTCTGTGAAAATAGGATTTCTTTACCCATTTCCTGTGTGGAGGAGATTGTAGCTCCTATACTACTTTTCAGATCACATCTCATTAGGTGCATCCATAAGCAAGAAAATTGTTAAGTGATATTACTAAGCTTGACACTTCAGTTTCCATCATAAACCAGCCCATTGGCAACATTAGTTTCATTTGTTAACCCATCAGCTACAGCTAGGTTTTTTTTAGAAAATTCAGTAGATGGCTATCAGATTCTGGAGACGAGGCTAAAGGCTTTTTACAAGTTTAAAGTTGTGCAGCTCTCGAATGTCAAGTAAAATGTGATCATCTTTTAGCTTAGACTGAAAATGTCTAAGAGGGTAGTAAATTCATAGTCAGAAATCTTTCAAGTGAGTATTACCACGTAATGTTGGACTAAGGAGTGAGAGATTGAGTTTCTCTTTATTACCAGCTCTTTATGTTTCAAGTTCAGCAGTTCTAGATGTGTGATTTCTGTAAGCACTATTATTGGAACCCAAGCATTCCTATTGCAAAATAAAATGGAGAAGGTAGTCACTAGTATTATCCTGAATGTTTGTGGATGATTTCTCACTTAGAAACTGAGAAAATTAGGTGCTCAGCAGAGACATTTTAATCATTTTGTTTCTGGAATACACTATAGGTGCTGAATTTATGTTAGTTTTCCTCCTTTTCTCAGCTTTTCTAGTGAAAAAGATTTTCTGCAATTTACATATAAATGGCCAAGTATAATAGGGCCATTAAATTAAGAATACAACAAGGGCCCTCTAATGGAAAGAGAACATGGTTTTCCTACAAAATTAAGGCTCAAGATGTTTAGGTTTAACTGGATAAGAATTTAATTGTGGTATTTCCAGAAGATTCCATAAAATAGCGATTAATAAAACTGCATTTAATATTTAATATGAAACAATGGAAAAGAATATTATCTTGTAAAGAAGAAATAATACTGAACTTTATGTCAAAAATTTTATGGTGAATGGTTTGGCATAATTACCAAGAAAAATAGAATGGCACACTTATCAAAATATCAAATAATGGGCACTTTCTATCATGCTTCTTAAATTTGTGCTTCTGTTCCCCATTCAAACCTGCACTGTGGATATTTGTTTCATCAACCTCTCACTAACAGGTACTAGTGTCTGTATTGTCCTACTCCTCTGATAGCCAAATAATCACATAATGGATTTAAACCAAATATTTTATATTGAAATTGAGTATCTAAATGCATTGTATTAAATTTTTCTTATATAAATAATTGTTATAAGGAGCTTAAATGACAACACTGGCTGACAGGTCAATGTGGGTAGTAGAAATTGCAGAAGGCCCCTCCACTAGTTTAAGAGCTTCAGGACTGAGAGAGGAAAAACCAGTTTTCTCCAGAGATAAGCTTCCCATAACATTATTTAATTCCAAGTAATCGGTCACAAGCACACATCACACACACACACACACACACACACACACACACACACACATATTTATATATTTGCACAACTCTAAATGGAGACAGCATGTTGTATTTCTCTCTCTCTCTCTCTCTCTCTCTCTCTCTCTCTCTCTCTCTTTCTCTCTCTCTCTCTCTCTCTCTCTCTCTCTCTCTCTCTCTCTCTGTGTATGTGTGTGTGTGTGTGGGTGTATGTTTGTGTGTAACAATAATAAGTAAAAAAGAGGTCAAGAAATTGAGAAAGAGTTGAGGGAGTCACAGAAGAATTTGGAGAGGAAAAGTTAAAGCATCAAAATGATGTAAATACAGTACTCAAGTATGAAACACTCAAATACATTCTTTCAACTTATTTACTCACATTATATCCCAATATCACCCCCCTCTCCTCCCTGTATTCTCTTAAGCAGCTCCTCTCCCATTCTTCCCTCCCCTTCTCCTTTGAGAAGGGGAAATCCCCTCTGTGTATCACCCTCCACCCCATACTATCCCCCTTGATCACATCAAGTTACTGAACAATTTAGCATATCCTCTCCATTGATGCCAGACTAGGCTGCCACAGTTGAGGAAGAAGACAAGGAGACAGGAATGATATTTAGGGACATCCCCTGGTCCAGTTGTTGGGGAATCAGCATGAAGAACAAGATGTGTATCTGCTATGTACATGGAGGGGGTATAGGTCCAGCCTGTGCTCACTCTTTGGTTGATAGTTCAGTCTCTGGGTGCCCTCAAGGCTCCATGTTAGTTGACTATGTTGGTCTTGCTGTAAAGTCAGTCTCCTCTTTGTGTCCTTCAATCCTTCCCCCAACTCTTCCATAAGAGTCTCAGAGTTCCATCATCTATTGTTTGGGTGTGGGTCTCTGCATCTCTTTCCATTGGCTGCTTGGTACAGCATCTCAGAGGACAGTTATGCTAGACTTCTGTCATACATGTACTTTTGGGTCAGAGATACCTCATTCTAGTTCCATGATTTGCCTGCAAAATTCATGATGTCCTTTTTTTAATAGCTGAGTAGTATTTCATTGTGTAGATGAACCATATTATCTTGATCCACTCCTCAGTTGAGAAACATCTAGATTGTTTGCTGTTTTTCTGGCTACTATGAATAAAGATGCTATGAACATAGGTGAGCAAGTGTTCTTGAAGTTCTTTGTGTAAAGTTGAGGCCTCTTTGTATTTTCCCTGTCCATGTTATCATGTCCTTTGTTATTGCCCTTGTTCATCTCTTGTTTAAACAACAAAATTATAAGATACTACATGCCTGTTAAAGGTTAATAAGCATAGTGATAATTATCCTTACACCATAAATCTTTTTGTTTAATATCATATATATTAGGTTCATATAGAGAGGTTAAAAGTAAAAGAGAATTGGATATGTAGATTCATATAATTCTCAAGAGATGCTGCTGAAGTCCAATAATCTAGGAGTAGGGCCTCAGATATTCTGCTTGTAATCTTTAATAAATTTTTGAAGAATAATCAATAGTATGTTTACTTACATTAATATTTACCATTTTTCTTTTCTTTATATCACTACAAATGATGGGAACTACTCATAATGTATTAATTTTCTAAAGGCTACAATACAATTTCTTTTCAGATTTATGAACTCTGTTTTTAGTATTTTCTGATGATTTAAAGATTATCCTCAATAATATATGGTTATAAAGTAAGTTCTTCCATGTCCAGCCATTATTTGGGCCTCATGAGTATCTGTCACAATTTAGGTCAAGGATTCCAGTACAAAAATCACATATTCTTCCAAATTCACCCATGGTCCTTAAACATCTAGAATTAAGGATTGATAATGGAACATGCAAATACTTTACTTCACATTGATTTTTTGTTTTCTTTTTACCATTACACTATTATTAAAAGTCATGCTCATGTCTTAAGGAATTACAAAATATTTCTCTTAAAGTCTGAATTTATCTAGAATTATTTACTAGCTGTACCAAGTAAGTTTTCACTGTACAGGGTCTCAATTTCTTAAAAAAAATATTAGTCTATTTCTTCTTTTTTGTGACCCCTATTATTGATCTCAAAAATAGAACCAGATAAGTACTGGACCCCTTCTTTATTTTTTTATTAGTCTTTCTTTGCATTGTTTATCACTCTCTTACTTTCTCTGTTTGAAATTATAGAAAATTTACTTATTTTTAACATCTGCTGAGATTGCCTATCTATTGTCTAGTTATCCACGTTCAAGTTTTATTTTGTCCATTTTACTAGAGTAAAGGGATCGTGACTAGCTGAAATTTGATAAAATAATATCTTCTCGTAAGAAAGAAACAAGCTAACATCATTAGATCTCTCAGGCTTTAATACTTGAAACATTATACTTCAAGAGTCAAGGTTTAGTATTAAAGCATTATATTCCAAGCTTCATATTTATATTACTTATATAAACAAATTACTGACATATAATAATGAACATTTAAGTGTTCTGTGGTCCTAATTTTTACACATTCTATAGCAGAATCAAATATGGAAGCAAATATTATATATCTCATTATATGAACATAATAATCAAATTAAAATAATGGAATGGAACTTAATAGAAAGTTATAGGTGTAGGTATAATAAATAAATTCTTTTAATAGAGATATGATTTCAAATTTAGGGTAAAATCTATCATGAGAGATAGTGAGAGTTTTTTTTTTAATAGTATTTAATAACCAGTAACTTAACTAATGACTTTTAAATTTTAATATCTTGAATTAACCTAAATTAAATGCCATGAGAACTTAATCATTTTATTTACTTATTGGAGTTACCTTAGCTACAAATTATCAGGTTTGAAAGCATAGTCTGTAGTAATTGCATAAGCTAGAAAATAAAAGGGACCATTGCTAGGATAAGAAAGTTGGGGATCAGTAAAGAAAGGAATAGAAGGCTACGAGTAATCTGATCTGAGATAGGTGAAAAGGTGGATCCTTAGGAAGAAGGACAGAGTTGAATACAGAAGGTGGGAAAGAGGAATGTGATGGGTAGGGCTATTTTTTCCAGCATAATATTTTTAATGATTACTTGGGGGAAATTCACACGTATCTCCCAGTCCTCCCAGTTCTGTCCCTCTCTCCTCCAGAAAGAAGGAGGAGGAAGAGGAGGAGGAAGAGGAAGAGGAAGAGGAAGAGGAGGAGGAGAAAGAGAAGGAGGAGGAAGAGGAGGAGGAAATAACAAGTCCAATTTGTGCTGCCAATATACTGACTGGAGAATGGTCAACCTTCTATTCACCATAATGACACCCTTAAAGAAAAGAAAATCCAGTACTTTCCCGTTCCAACCCCTACCAGAAGCCTAGTTAAAAAATATGAGCTGTATTATAATATGAACAAAGAGAATTATAAGAAAAAATATTTCATTTATTTCAAACACATATTTCTCTCTCTCTCTCTCTCTCTCTCTCTCTCTCTCTCTCTCTCTCTCTCGTATATAACCCAATGTACACAACTAAATGAAATTAAAGAAAATTTAGAGTTATATAATGTCTTCAACATGCTATATCCAAACATAAAATATTTGAACATAATCTATTTAAGTGATAATTTTATTTGAAAATAACATTGTCATAGAATATTTTCTCCAACCCCTTACAAGTATTAAGTATATTTTCCTCCAGTTTTCCTATAACAGCTCAGAATTTCATATTTACCATTTACTTATTTAGAAACTATACTTCTGTTTCTTTACTACTTATCACTATTTTAATTCTGAGAAATCATTCCTGAAAGTTTGCTCAATTTTTATAGAAGGTTAAGGGACAAGAATAGGGGCACATACTTGAAACTAAAAATCATTGACTCTCTGTGGAGAATATGTTGTCTTGTAATTTGTATTAAGTAAGTCTAAGATGCTAACATTAGGTGGCATGTAAGATTGGAATCAATTTCTGGTTGCATGAAGAAAGACTTAAATATGTAAATGTAAATTGTGCTATTTTTTCTTAGTTTTTCTTCTGTCTGAAAAACAGAGTGATTTGGCATCTGTGTTTTAAGTTTTCTGAACTTAGTACCAATTCTAAATATGACTGAATGTAGTTTAGCCTCAAATATTCAAGAACATTACGTGACTGGTTGCTTTGGCTTTAATGCATTAAACCAATACAATCTTTGAATGACAGACTGAAAGTAATCCTGGTTCCAATAAGAATAATTTGAAAGTCTGATGGAATTATAGTGAGAAAAGTAAAGGACAATTGGCCAAGTTTGCATTTGAAGTATTCATATTAAATCAATTGAAAAGATACAATGGAGATTCATTTACATCAAATAGCCTCTCATGTGAAGCCATTTCTTAGGAATGATTTAAGACATTACCAATTTTCATACTGTGAAAAGTAAAATTCTTAACATGAGAATAAATTTTAGCTTCAAATAAAATTTACCTTAGTATTGTTTTATGCTTGTTTTGTCAGTTTATATATTTGGCAAGCAGTTATATTTTTCAGAAAAATAAGAAAAATACTTTCCTTTTGAGTGTACTATATCACAATTTAAACAATTTTATTTTCAAAAGTAGCAGGCAACCTAGTAGACATATAATGTAATTTTCAAAAATAATTTGTTTTACTATCTTGTCTTCCTTCACATATCTTTACACCTCTTCCTCTCTGTCACTTCTTGTAACTTCTCAGTTCTTAGTTTGTATCTAATATATCTTTCTTAGTTCCCAGGTAGCACTTTATTAGACATTTAATTCCTCCTGTATCACATCCAGAACTATATCATTTTCTTTTCTTCATCATTTTCTGTATCTTATCCTTGGATATAGTCTTTGAAAAGTAGCCTTTGTTGTTATGCCATCTTCCCTACTATGTGAAATTATGATAGTAATGTTTCTTTCTTCCATTTTATTCAACAACATTTTTAAATTTCTTCTTTGAGAAATTTATAAACATATTTAATGTATCTTGTTCATATGTATTTCCATATCCTCCCCATTCAACCCCACCTAGTATTTTTCCCATCACATCTACCTCTAAAATTTTGGTTCAGGAAACAATCAATTTTGTGTGTAAAAGTACCCAGTATTTCATAACGGAATTTTGTGAGTGAGTCTTCTTTTTCCCATTGAGTAAAATCCCTCTGTCTAGTATTTGTCTGCTTACACAAATGTATGTTGGAAGAGAGGAGAAAGCTAGATGTCTCAGCAAGTAAAGTCACTTTCTGCCAAGCATGATGACCTCAGTTTGATCTATGGGAACCACATGGAGAAAGAAGAAAACTAATGATCACAAGTTGTCCTCTGATCTGTACATCTGCTTGCATGCATACTCAGTCTAAATAAATTGATGTAAAAATATAAATACAATTCAGGTATTTTAAAATACATTTACATGTGTTAATTTTGATGACATTTTTCTGTTTTGGCTCTTTGATGTGGAAAGTATTAATTGGATTTTCGAATATTGACCCAGAATTACATACAAGAATAAATCCCATTAGTTCTTTGCTTATATTTACTAGGTGAATTGAATGAATTTGGCTTGATAATACATTGCTGAAAATTTTTTGCATATATATTCATGTGGAATATTCATCTAAAATTTTATATTTTTGCAATATCTTTCAGTTTGTCACTGACATTTTAAAGGTAGAAAATATTCATGTTTCTTTTATTTTCTGACCCAAGTTGAAAGAAAGTTTTCTGATTTTACATTTTCAAGATTATTAGCTATTTAATTATTTGCTTAATCAGCATGAAACTATTTATTGTGTGAGTTTGGTAAGAGTATTTATATTTAAAGAAAGCAGTCAATTTCCAGTGTCTTTCCCTATTATTAGGGATAAATAAGATATTGTTGTTATTACTCACTATCCGTGGTATTAGTGTCTTATTTTTAATACTGTCTTAATTTTGATCTACATTTCTTATTGATATACGCATTTCATTGCTTTCTGAAGGAATAGCTTTTTATGTTGGTATTTTCTAGACTTTAAATAATATATATGTAACCAATGCTATTGAATTTCCTTAAGCATTCATTTTTTGACTCGGTTTACTGATTCTGAAGAGTTCTATTATCATTTATAAATAAAAAATATTTTAAATTCTCTTGAGAGTTTTATATATATTTTATTTATGACTATATTATTTTAATTTTCCCAATAGAGATTTTTAAAAACCTGATTTTTACTTTTATTTCTATTATATTAGGAAAATATATTCCATAAAATTTCTTTTTTCTATTATTTGTTTAAAGGTACAAAGTATTGTTTGTTTTAGGAACTATTCCATATAAGCTTGAAATGAATGTGTATTCTGCTGTTGTTGAATAAAGTAATCTATAAATGTCAACTATGTCAAGTTACTTCATAGTGCTGTTCTGGTCAACTATATTCTTAGTGATTTTCTGCCTCCTTGACCTATCCATTATTGAAAGATGTAAGTTAAAATATCTGACTATAATAGTAATTTTGTCTTGTTAACCTTTGTTGTCATCTCCTTTTATCTCATACATTTTAATACTATCTTATTAAGGATGTACACATATATAATATTATTCATATAAGGATAATTTAGATTTTATTATTAGAAGTCTTCTTTAATTGAAATGTATATAACTATTCCAGGTTTAAAATTTAATATCTGTATGCTAATCCTTTATAATAAGTATAACTTAGTCTTTATATTTTAATTTTTCCATTACTGAAATATGCTTTATTATTTACATTAACAGTCACCGATATTACATTTTTGAAAATTATTAGTTTATGTGTGTGTGTGTGTTTGTGTATGTGTGTGTGTATCTGTACATATATGGATGTAAAATTTCTATACTATATTTGTAGACAGAGGAAAATTAGCAGGAGATCAAACTGAGGTTGTCATGCTTGATAGAAGGTGTGTTTATCCAATAAGCCATCATGCCAGACCAGTTGCTTTTTAATTGGTGTCTGTAAACATTAGCACAATTAGATTAGGTACTATCAAACATATAGAAAATGTGTATTCATTGTGTTTATTCTTTGAAGAAACAAAGGTCACTGTATTTATAATTCCCCAAGTTATACATTAATGTTTACAAGGAGATGTGCATATATATTTCTGGACATGCCAATCTTCAGCATCATATCCAATTTTCTTTGCACAAAATCTGTTGCTTCCATAATCATATAAAAATATAGGTATAATACTGATTTGTACAACCTTTAAGTCAACCTATACGAATTTAGACAATTATAAATTGGAGGGTTCTTTTAAACTCCTTTTTTTTTGCTATTTTTGAACATTTCAATCACTGACCCTTTTATATTTTCAATCCAATATGAAAACATATTCCTTATAAACGTTAAAATTTTAACAACAAAAATGATATTTGATATAATTATTTAATGTAAACCTGGTACTCAACACCAAGATTCTTATTTTATGAGTCAGTAAATATTTGCTTGCTTTCCTCTTCATTTATGCAAAAAGTAACAAACAGAGGTATACACTCCAATTCAATGTCAAAGAAGCAGGAACAGATTTAAAAATTTCAGCTAACCAACCCTATTAGATCAAAGAGCTAACTTCACTGAGGAAAAGAAGATATGGTTTTCATTTAAAGTGAAAAAAAAAAGAAAAATGAAAGAAATAGAGAAAGAAGGAAAGAAAAGAGCACGAAAAGAAAAGAAAGAAGGAAGGAAGGAAGGAGGGAGGGACGGAGGGAGGGAGGGAGGGAGGGAGGGAGGGAGGAAGGAAGGAGGAAGGAAAGGAAGGAAAGAAGGAAGGAAAGTAAGTAAGTTTGAAAGATTTTGGAATCAGTTTTACAACATATTTGTTTTTCTGTAACTGTTTGACAGATGAGTAATGTAGATAACAGTGGCTGCTTAAAGTGTTCTTATGAGTAACCCTAATTCATCATTGTCTAATAGTTAATAGATTGAGACTAGCTGCATTAAAGCAACACGTGCAGTATTTTTCAAAGGAATATAATTTGTCTTGTTTTTGTCATGTTGGCAATGGAAAATAGTTTTATTTTGATAAAGGTTACAGAATTTATTGAGAAGAGATATCTGATGACATCAAAGGTCTTACTCAAAGCAATTTCAGATACCAAAATTACATACTGAGGATCACTCCCTTGACACATTTGTAAACCAAACATTTTATAGATGCAGAATAGAATACTAATGGGTCATTATATTTTAACCAATACAATGAATTCATATTCTTTATTGAATGAATGTTATTCCAAAACTTGATGGTAAGTATTTGAAATAAAATAACTGCATGAGTTAACCAGCCTTCAGTTCCTGGTCAGACAGAGGGGTTTGGTTCATATTTTGGGGAAGTCTCTTTATTTCTGGGTGGAAACAAAGGACTAGATCTAGGGAAGAGGCAAGTTGTAGATGGGGAGACAGAGAAGTGGAGGGAGGGTAGAATTACATTCACAGTCTTTTGGATATTTATTTTGTAAATTATGTTGGATAATGAGGATCATCACTAAAAATTTCGAAATTTTCTGTTTGTTTTAATTGATTCTTTTCATTAGGCAGTGTATGTGGCTATTTATATTAAAAGTAAACTCTTCATTGATTTATGACCTATCATATTCACTTTATTTTTCATGACAGATACTTTAAAACTACTAAAAATAGCCATTTACAAGATGCTATTCAGTAGCATGGATTTCTTTCCTAATGTGGAGTTCTAAAGAACAATATAATGATCAAAGAAGATGAGCAAAGAAACTTAGCAACTGAAAATTTATTACAACGATAGCTTCCTAGAAGTACTTTAAAATCATGACTCATGTGTATTTGACAGGTAACTATTTGACATTTGAGCGGAAAACCTACAATACCAGAAGGGAATGTATGCGATCCTTTAATCTATCTTTAAATTGTCGAATTGCAAGTGTAGAAACTTCATTCTAAGCAGTGCATACTGACAATTTCCAGTTCTAAATTGCACATAGAATTTTAGATTGCACCTCATAATCTCAAGCTGAACAGTTGCTTGTAAAAGCTATTTCAGTTTCAATATAAGGAAGTGATATCTCTTCCAATAAAAAGCAAGTTTCTCATTTAAAGGCAGTATTATGTATCCTGTATGATGAATAACAACAAGGAGAATAAAGAACAAAAGGAATACTTAGGGAAAAAGGTAAGGACTGTATCTTCAGTGACTCAGATAAATGGAAATGTTTGTTTCCTTTAAACAGCTCACAGGGAAAATCTCATGAGGCAGCTCTGTCTGCCTGAAGTTTTGGTCTAGCTATATAATGTAAGTTCTATGTCTATAAAGTAGTGCTATCAAACAATTTGCCAACTCTCTGCTGAGAAAAACTAAATTGTAGACATTTTGTGCATATTTATGTTTTTCATATCATTATTCTAATACTATACTCTGATATATATTACTGAGAACTTGTAACATATTACTACTTATTTTCTACACTTAAAGTTGGAAAATAGAAATATAGTTTGGAAGGCATTTCGAATGAAATAGAAATGAATAATCAAACATCAATGTTTCTTTCATTTCAATTTGTTTTTTTCAAGACAGAGTTTCTCTGTGTAGCTCTGGCTGTCCTGGAACTTACTCTGTAGATTAAGCTTACATCGAACTCAGAAATTGCCTGCCTCTGCCTCCCAAGTGCTGGGATTAAAGGCCTGTGCCACCACTGCCTGGCTCTTTCATTTCCTCATATTTCTTTATTATGCTTAATACAAAATCCTGTGGAATGACAGTAAATACTTAGTGTCTGGGTTAGTTCACAAAGATGAGGTAAACAAAACATTTACTCACAAAAACTTAACCCTCAGAAATTAAAACAGAAGATGAAAGGAGGCCACACAAATGAGAGAAACATAAATCATTTGGAAGGTGTCAAAAATTCAACAGATAGCCATCTAGTGTTGAAAAAATTTAGACAATTTCAATTTCATTATTGTAAATGATTTCCTCAGCAATTAACCTTAAACCATACTTCCAACTTTATACTTTATTTCTTAAAACAATAAGGAAATTTTGGAATGATAAATATTGAATAAATTGCTTCAGAATATCTTTACATATTATTTCACTTTTAAAACTGCAATATTGAGACTCTTTTAGTTCCTAGTTCTAAAATGCTTATACCTTTCATAGAACAGTTACTTATTAAATAATTTGAAGGGATAAAACACTCACAAATACTGAGTACTTTTATTTCACCAAATGAATCAAATGATATTGATATGAATATTTATAGTACTTGTACTGAACTAAATATGCATTATTTTATCAAGATGTATACTTTCTATGTTCTGTGAGGATATACACTTCATGAATTATGTTAACCACTGAAACAGATATTGTTTGCTTCTTCTAAATTGTTTGATCAAAATTTAACATACAAAATATAAACTATGAAAGTCTATGCTTTAACTTGAAAATCGTAGTTTGTTCTTTCTTTTTAATCATTTTTGAATGAGGTGGGCATTTTATCTATCTTGGACAATATAATTGGCATAGGAAACTTACAGCCTCCAAAGTGTAATTTTTCTTTGTAATTTGTCTCCAGTACTAACTATACTTTTGAGAAAAATTGGTTGAAAATAAAATTGTTTGAATGTTTATAACTTCCATAGATTAATGAATGACACATATGGGCTAATTGATTTTATCAAAACTACAGGAAGTAATTTGTTACTCTTTCCTCTATTGTGATACATGAGGATTTACAAACAAGGTTTGATCCCAGCAGAAAATTTTACAAAGGTTGTGGTCCTTTCCATCCCATCAAGTCTTCAGCATTTGTTTATTATCTGTAAATAGGATTATTAGATTATCTATATTATACCTTTGTTGGAATTAAATGAGACACTAAATGAAAATTTCCAGTAAATTGGCACCTTGTAAATACTCAATCCTTTTTTGCATATTTTTCAAAGCTCAGCATTCATTTTCCACTGAGAATGAAAAAAATATATCACCAACTTCTGAACAGTATGAAGGAAAAATATTAGTTAGCTTTTAATTTGAAGTAGCTAATAAAGAACTTAGTAAAATAAGCTACTTATCTTTAAAATGAAAATATTAATTTAAAAACTACTTAAGAACATGGGCTGTTTTACAAAGGCTAATTGTGTATGTGAATAACACCAAATTTCTTTTCTACTAATAGTTGTTATTAAATTGAAGTGAACTCCTACTTTTAATCAGATTAATGCATAAAACTTAAAATAATCACAGAAAGCAGAAATATATCCTATAAACATCTTGGTTACTAATACCAGAATTACTGTGCCAACAATGTTGGTAAATTTATTTTTTGTTGAGATCCTGGCTTTGTTTGGAACTGTTTGGAACTTTGAACACTAGAAGTTTTGTAATTACGCACTTACATTTGATATTTAAAATATCAGCATCATTCAGAAGCCTTTCTTCATCTGGGTTTATGCTAATCAGAAACTTGTATGCTTTAAGCTCAGAGATGGGGACTACCTGTGACACATCAATCCAAGATAGCTTTTCATGGTGTATGTATCTCTGCAGGAAGTATGCCACTCAAACTTTGTAGAAAGCACCTCTAGAGCTTTTTATGGGGTGCTGTCATTTATTTGGCCAGAGATATGGACTAAGCTGTCTGTATTTCCAGTTTTAGATGATGTCATGCAATTTGGATTGGCAGAACATACTTGTAACAACCAGGTTTTGAAGCATAAATGGTACATTACCTAAGGGAGTTTCAAATATTGTAAGATATTATAATAATGAACTAAAGCCTGAAAACTGTAGCTGTATCTTCTCTCTCCTGGATTTTTAAAGTTGTCATTTATTTATTCATTTTAAGTATTTTTATTATTTAAAACAATTTTTAAATTTAAATATATTTTGACCATATTCTTCCCCTCCCCAAAGTCCTTTTATATCCTCTCCTTATCCATACCCACCCAAGTTCTTTCTCAAAAAAAATAATTTAAAAAAAGCAACAAAACAATCTCCCTCAAAAACCCAAAGAAAACAAACTAAAACATCCAAAATGGAAAAAAATCAAATCAAAATAAAACAAAAAACAAAACAAAATAACCCCACTAAACTGTAACCGAATAAAAGCATAAAGCAACTGTGGAATCCATTATATATTGGTCCACTAAACCTGAACAAGAGGACTGTCCTGGAGTGGTTGATTTACAAAGTATCACTCCATTACAGAAAAGAGAATCCCTCTCCCAGCAAGTATATTTTAGTTAGTAACCTTTACCATAGTGGCTAGGTTTTCATCCATTCACTTATTCATCAATAAAATAGTCTAGCAATCAATAGCACATAAGATAAAATAAAAAGTATCACATTGAAGCTGTATAGGACAAATCAGCAAAAAGAGAAGAGCTAGAGAGGAGGGATAGAAATTAGAGACTCACTTGTTTGAACACTCAGTAATTCTAGAAAAACACTAAACTAGAAGCCATAATATATATGCAGAGGACTGAAGAGCAAACGCAGACATCAGTGGTTTAAGTCTTTGTGAGTTCATATGAGCTATGCTCATGTTTATTATACGCTCCCCTTTCTTTTTGTCCTTCATTACCTCTGGCTCTTACACACTACCTCCTCTTCCGGGTGCTTCCCTGATCCCGAAGCTGAAGGATTTGATGGGGACCTCTCATTTAGGGATGAATGTTGTTAGTTCCCTCACTCCAAGTCTAAGGTCTGGATGTGAGTCTCTACATTTAATCTCCCTTCTACTCCAGGGGTATTTAACTAATTATGATTTAAACCTGGAAGTCTCTTTTCCGTACGTGTACAGAAACTACTTATCAAGCAACCACAGCTTAATTAATCTTTAAATCACAGCAAAGAATTGGATTTGGAATTTTTGTTTTATTTTTTTCCCTTTAGAAAAATTTCTTTTCTTAGAGCTGTATCTGACAATGACCAACATTGGTTTTCTATTAAAATTAGAAATGTTTCATCTTTGAAGCAGGAGTTAAAGATCATATCCTCGTCTGCATGTATTTTTTTGTTTGAACAAGGTTGTCTTCATTACAAAAAAAGATGGATTTGTGAGAGCTTCTTTGCTTCTTGATACAGAAAAAGTAAAGTGAAATGGTGTTTCATATACACACACGTACACACACAGGAGAGACACAGAAATGGAGACAGAGACACAGAGAGGCAGAGAGAGAGACAGAGAGAGAGAGCCACAGATTCAGTATTATTTAAAGATTTAGCAAAGGAAAATATAGCACATTACATTTTCTGTCATTGTGGGTTTTGTTCCAAATTCTAGAGATTCTTGTTTGCTTCAGATTGGAGTAAAGTTGAACTTTTCATTTCTGTTATGATGCATAGTTTGCATGATTTGTAACATTTTAGACCCCAAAATATTCTAAATAGTTGAGTTTCATTTTAGTTTATACTTAATACAAACTTGAAATTTATTGAGGCTACATTATTCTATCATTGCAATAATAGTGGGTTCTAATGGCAGTTCATACAAAGTGATTCTTAGTACAAAAGAAGATAAAGATGAATAATCCATTAATGTTAAGCAGTTTTCAAACTTTAAATGACTAATTGTTTATCCAGCATGTCAATGGCATTGCATTTAGAATATGCAGCATCTGTGTTGGAAGTCATTGAAGAAGTGTTTCCACATGGTCATATGGAAAGAGAAAATCCATTCTTCAAATTGAAGAAGAAAATATATAACTATATTTTAAAGATTTAAAATATGAAAAATTGTGCCATAAAGTGCTTTTGCACTGTTTTGTACCCAACAGCTACACTCATATCTTAAACTGAATAACTCTTCATAAGATGTATGATTTTCATACAAATTATTTAATCTAGAGTTTGTTGTAAATCCAGTTAAATGCATACCTGTAAAAAACACAGGAGATTATATTCTAAATTGAAAAGCACTAGATTCTACCTGTCCAATATTTACTTCAAAATTATGGCCTCTATTTTGCTCTTGTTGTTACTTGTGACTTGCTTTTTATATTAATATTTTCTTTAAACATATTGACAGTCAATTTGACAAGCTGTCACTTCTGGCAAATGTCACATTTTCCATTAGTAATTTCATTCTTTCAACGAGAGTATTAGTCACCTTATCTTATAATATTAAACATCTCCTTTTAATACCATTATATGAGAAATTTTGAGCGAAAATACTTTTGACAGTGAAATTATAACAATATATATGACAAGTGCGGGAATATAAGAGAGATCAAGCTTTTATGTGTACATCAATTAAAGGTTTCCATGATTTTAGAATAGAGGTTTGAATAGATGGTTGCTATATCATATCTAAAGTTAAAGTATCCTTGGTAATAATAATGATCTTGAGTTGGAAAGGTGCCAAGAGGGAAAATTAGTGGGGTTGATGCCTAGCACAAATATGGAGTAACGTATACCATAGGTTGTAGAGGAGATTACTTAAAACCTTTGTGGGGTGTCATTAAGTCTTTAGCATGTTTGAAAAATGACAGAAGGAGCTGGGCGGTGGTGGCACATGCCTTTAATCCCAGCACTTGGGAGGCAGAGGCAGGCGAATTTCTGAATTCGAGGCCAGCCTGGTCTACAGAGTGAGTTCCAGGACAGCCAGGACTACACAGAGAAACCCTGTCTCAAAGAACCAACGCCCCCCCCCCAAAAAAAAAAGAAAGAAAAATGACAGAAAAACACAGAAATAATTTTAGCAAGGAATTAACATCTTTTCCTAATTTTTGTTTATAGAAAATTAATTTACTGAACGAGAAGTCAAGAATATTTATGGGGAGAAAATTAGGCCATTTTTCCTGAGGTTCATGAACATGCATTTATACTTTTTAGTGTAAATGGGATGAATGGTACTAAAAGAACACCACATGTGCTCAGTAACTGGGAAAGTGATATGCTTGTCCATGGAGACATTAACAATACTTGAACATCTGTTAATGCCTGTTACCCTTAGGAAAATTATTTCATCAAGCATACACTGTTTCAATCCTTATTAACTTATTTCATAAAGGATTATATATCTGACCATGATCCCTTCACTCAAGGCTCCTCTACTCATTGCATGAGTGTGAGACAACCCACTGCTTTCTGCAGTCACAGCTTAGAAATGTGCAATTAATGCATTAATGCTACTTGAAAAAAATGCCTCTTCTTCATAAGTTATATGTCATATCCCCAAAAAGGAGCCTCCTGTAAAGATGAATTTCAGAGAGAAAGTGCTAAAATGTACACCACAACAAAAATTAGAATAAAAAAAATCAGAGACTATTTTAAAAAGTGGACATGGAATAAAATTTGCTTAAATTCCAGCTCTGTCACTTACCAGCCATTTGCACTTGAATAAAGTATTTACCCTAAGCTTGCTTTCTTATCCTGAAAGAGAAATAATGGTAAGTACTTCATTAAAGTGTTGTTTATGTAAGACATTCCATGAAAAAGGCAATGACTTGCACACACTAAATATTCAATAGGTAATGGATATGCAGTATAATTAAAAATGGATGCTGTGGTTATGAAAAGTACTGAAAAAGAATATAATGGCAATTATTTTTAAAAATATAAAATGCAAATGATTATATGAATATAATAAGACAACATCATTTGGTTTCAGGTTTTAGAAAATGCATTATTTTTAAATATAATTCTATTTTCTTAATTAGTTTTGTATGTTTGCATGCAAAACCATAAAAGTGTATATAATACTTCTGGATTTGTACACAGTAAATTGTACAATCCAGAATAAAATGTGTTAGGAGAAAAGATATCAAAGTCTATTAAATTCTGACTATCATTTTAGAATGCAACACACAACATCAGAGTTTTTTTTGCATCTTTTCTTTGCATGTCTAATATTATATATACACATTTAATTTCAGAATCAGCCTTTTAACTAAATAAATTTATGACAATATTATGTCTTGGCAAACCTCAATAATGTCAGACCAGAGAAGTGATTCAATATATACAGGCCATTGCAGCCTAAACTTGAAAACCTGAGTTGAATTTCTGGATTCACATGGAGTATAAGAGGGAACTGATTACATACAAAGTGGTCCATTGATCTTCATTCATGAACTGTGCCACGACCTTCAATAATAAACATAATAAAAAGTATACAGCATTAGAAACACCCTTACAGCTTCCCTAACACCTGTAGTTAATAATGTGCCTCCTGCTTCAGTAATGCTAAAATTTAGCACTCTGTTAAAATGTAAAGTAACCTTTTTGGCTGTATCATTGAGAGTTGCTTTCAATGTGTCTTTTGATGTATGTTTGCCATGATATTGTTTCTCATAAGTAAAATGTCTGGTTTTAAAACATTGTTTTGTAAAATGTGGTATTTTCTTACCTTCATAGATTTCTGCGTTATCACTATCTCTTCTGGCCACATAGCAGTAACCAGGGAAAAAATCCTAGTAGAGTTGCAGTTTTAGCAGTTTTGGACAATTGTGAGTGATTCTAAGTCAAGCTTTGATATTCTTCTAGATGCTAGTATCTAGCATAAAATAGATACAAGGAGATGATAGCGAAATCATGGCCATAATACTTGATTTACTAATGTCTTGCACTCATACACCATGTACCAGAATACAAGGCTATGTGTTAAAGATCGACAGGCCAAAATCCAATTATTCTGTTCTGCCTGCATCTAAAATAAGGGCTTCATAGACTTCCAAATTACTGAATACTAATGGGTCTGCAGTACTTATGCTAACTTATGAACAATCACTACTCTGTAGGTCACTTTTTACATAGAAGCATTTCCTCTGTGTACTTGTGGATGAGAAATCCCCAGATATGATTATGACTTTATGAGTAGCTACCCTAGCAAAGTGATACATTGTAGCTTTCTACATGTTAAACTCTAGCACACAGACATTGTGATGCTATTCTGCAACTGGGGAGACTTAGAAGATGAAGGAAGAAAAGCAGGAGGAATATGAGAAGGAGGAGGAGAAGGGAAGTTGGATAAGTTCTCTATCTGATGGTGAGACTTTGAAAAGAATATATTAAATTATAGATGGTGATGCAACTTTTGTGGTTTTCTAAGACCAAAGCATATCATAAAATGTTTTAGTAAAAACACTGATTCAAAAAAAATAAGTATTAGACATGAAAAAGACACCAAAACAATTATGTATTGTACCCTCAAAATAAAGCATTCTAATTAGATGAACATTTTCCCTTCACAATTTACACATTGGAGATGCAAGTTATTGTTTTATTGTTTTCCCTACCTAAATATCAACAATATAGATCCATCAAGAAACAATAATAACAGCAGTAGATCCAGTTTTGAACGTCTATGGATTTGAGTCAGAACAATTTCAAAGAGAATGTCATTACACATAGTCAATTAAATTGTACCAGTATTTGAATATTAAATGAAATAGCACATTAACAAGATTAAATCCAATTGTGAAAATGTAAAACTATATTTTATATTTAACTATTATATACATGGATAAAAGTATTGTAGAGGTTAACATTGAATTTCAGTTATTAGATAAAAGTAGCCCAGGTGAGTAGAAAATTATGACACTGTGTGTGATTCCAAGAATATTTTAAGGGACTATTTCATCATAATTGCTCCAATCTGATCAATGGATTATTAATTTGGAGGTGGTGAAAGGAAGCTGATAGGACCCTGGTATCAAGGTGCTACTGAGTTCAAATGGCCACCCTTTCTTCTATCTTCCTAGTCACTCTCATTTTTCCTCTTTTCTATATGCCAAGGCTGAAAGAACATCTTATAAATAGCACTCCTGACACAACTTATACTGTCCAAGTTCATTCAGCCAAGTGACTTTGTACTAAATTATCTGAAGTTATCAGTCAAACTAATTCTTTCTACTTTAATTTGTTTCTTTTGGGCATTTGTTTACAGCAATATAAAAGTAATAAATGTAATGTATTCTACTATAACAACAAAGGAAAATTTTCTTTTATTTTTTCTCTATTCCACCCACGTCTCTAGGAAGCCTTTCACTCCAAGTACTCACTATTTTATTTTGTTATATTATCTATCTGCTATTCCTTTCCCCTCCCAGGTAACATGGGACCATATATAATATATACTTGTTTAATAATAACTACATTAGTTCCTTCTCTGCCATGCCCTTCCATGTCTCACTATAAACCACCCATTTATAGCCACCTACTTAAAGAAAGCTACCTGATCTTGGAATAAACTTGCCCTAGAATTATAATTTAAAGAAAGGAGTTAGGGAAAGGCAAAAGAGGTCTGTCACATCCATGGTTTTGCTTGGCAAAATATCCTGAAAACATATTGGATTTGGACTCACATTTAGGGATTAATACTTTCCATTTAATTCATTAGTGAACTGAGTAGACAAAAATTTAAGACATATACACTAGAAAATAGAAAACTGAGGTTTTTTCAAAAACTTGTTGCCATTTCAGCCAATTACTGCATGCAATGAACACAAGTTTACAGTTTGTTCCAAGGGAAGAAGCCTTCTTGAAGTGAAATAAACCAAATCAAAACAATATACTTCTGAGAATATGTTTTATTATCATGTTAAATGTTATAAATTATAAGAGTCAGTGATGAAGAAAATCATTGAGTAGCATTTTCCCATCTTAATTTATTTTATCCCAGTTCAATGTTTTATGTTCTAAAGATGCAATGATGAATAAAGTATACTTTTGTAAGAGAAGGGATAATGTAGTCCAGCATCTGTATCATTTGTAAAATAGTCTCAATTTGATATATTTTAAGGGAATTTAAAATCTACTATATGCATTAAAGTCTCAATATTCTACATGTGCATGGAATTTGAACTGTAATTTAAATCTTGATGTCTTTCATTGGTTTGTAATTGAGTTAAATTTTAAATATTACCTGTGTATAAATACAATTCAGAATCTCTAAGTACTCTGTGAGTGAATTGATCATTCATTTTTTGCCTCTTCAAAATTTTTATTTCTATGCACTACATTTTTTTCTTTTGGTTGTTTGTTTGTTTTGGACAGGATTTTGCTGAGTAGCCCAGGCTAGTCTTGAAATAAAGGGCTTCCTAGTTCAACATCCCAAATGATTTGGTTACAACAACGAAAAAATACTCTAGACTTTTTCCACAGAGTTTTAAGATTACCTTTGATCTCATCTACATGGTAGCTCTTAAATATTTCATATCATTTTTATGTCCTTCTTGTCTCTTCTTATCTCTTCTTTTCTTTCTTTCTTTCTTTCTTTCTTTCTTTCTTTCTTTCTTTCTTT
>NW_021604606.1:3910411-3912920 GCF_004785775.1 Grammomys surdaster | reverse complement strand
TTTCTTTCTTTCTTTCTTTCTTTCTTTCTTTCTTTCTTTCTTTCTTTCTTCATTTCTCACTTTCTTTCTTACATTCTATTTTTCTCTCTTTCATTTTAATATATTTTTCCTTTTATCTTAGTTTGGTAAGTCAAACATATCCTAGTTCTTGTGGTACAAACTGGGCTATCTCCTCAACTATATCCCCTTTCATATTTAGTAAACATTAATGTTGATAACATGTATTTTATATATATTTAAAGTATATACTGGTTGAAAAATGTCTTATGCTTGATAGCTATATTGTTAACAGATTTTAGATATGGGATCTACCATGTTTTCTAGAATTGAAATAGGAAATTCACTCAAGAGTCAAGTGATATTATAAATCTTCATGTTCCCACCTAAAGAAGGTACCATTGAATAACTTACATTTCCCCGCTTCCCAAGCTTCTTGTACAAGTGCTTGAGTGTGAAATGTCAAGTTTTCTTCTACCTTTACAAAGTACTCAAGTATCAAAGTTAATACTGTCATTTGTTCACCTTGTAAATTCAAATGGGAACAGTGTGAGGCATTGTCTTTTGAGCAATATATGTCATTCAATGTCAATTGTGTATATACATTTGAAAGCAAAATCAGCATTTCCCGTGGAATAACAACTATAAACATCTATCCTCAGCACCAGTGCTGAAAATGCAACCAGATCCCTTCTATTCAACTAAGAATTAAGGAGAACATCATTGTTGCTGAAATTTAGAACATTTTTGATGTAAGAAAGTATTACATCTTTTCTGATGTTTAAGTATTTTATTTACATCAGAATGGAGCCATTCTCCTTAATACTCTTTTGACATTAAAACAAACCATAGTTTTGCAAGGGATTGGTTGTTTTAAAGCATCCATAAAAATTTTGCTCTAATTATTTTTAGTAACACTATTACATCTACTTTTATAACTTTGAAACCTATAGAAGGCAAATAGAAAAGTCTAACTTTTTTCTTGATTAAATAAATTGATGATATCTGTTGATTGTAAAAGACTGTATTGTGTAGTCTACCTAAAATTTGTATTTGGAAAGCTTAATCTAGTATTTTCCTTTGGAATTTAAATTCATGATATTTAAATAACGAAGTTTACTTAAACACTGAGAATATTTTGTGGAGTTATAGTGTTTTTAAATATTCCATAGTAAATGTGACCTATACATTTTTTAAATTAAATGGTGGAGAGTAAATTTGCTTTGATTTTTATGGAAACATTTGGGTTATCTCTGTAGGAAACAGGAGGTTGATAATACAATATAATTCATTTTCAACTTCACTTCAACTTATATTCTCTCTAACTTTTAATAATAAAAATCACATTGATTGTTGAACTTCTAGTGGTATGTATAAATTATATGCCTTTTATGTAAAGTTTGATTTGCTATATGAATATTGAATGTTTATGAATTGATAGACCTACTGAAATGTTTATGGACTAAGGGTTCTCATGTTAGCAGTGTGCTCAGAAATTTAGTAGAGTGATAGGCAGATGGATGTCTACCTTCGTGCATGTATGATAATGTAAGTATAATGAGGTGGTTATTGTAGAATTTAGAGGATATTAATATGTGTTTTCACTGTATAATTATTCAATCTTTTTTGTGTTATAAGAGTTTATTGCAATCTAGTGGATTAGATGTTTCAGTTGATATGAAAAAACATAGTATGTGATTGATTTATTATTCCATAATATATTAAACTACTGTCAAGTTACATGGTCCATTACATTTTTCATTTTCACAAAATTTAGTAGGTTTTGTTGTCTGTAATGCAATGAAGATTTATCTTTGATAAGTTGAAATAATAAGGTTTATGATGCTAGAAATTTTAAGGTATTGTGTCATAAACTTGGTGCGGTGCCACATAACTTTAATCTCTGCACTAGGAGGTAGAAGCCATGATGCCCACCATTTATCAGCACCTATTTCCAATCATGCATTTCTCTACTTTTAATTAATATTTTCATACATGTATATAATACATTTTGTCCAACTTTCCTAGATTTTGACTTCTAATGCCTTTCCTGTTTCTTTCATCATTTTACTCTTCAAACTTCTCTTTTTTAAATGCCCATCGAGTCTATTTAGTGCAGCTTATATGTGCATAGGTGTGGGACTATCTAGTGGAATATGTTAGATTCAATATCGCTGACCCTAAGCATACCTACTCTGCTGCCCAAAGTATATGCAACTGTGCAGACTGAAATATAATGTTTCATTGCAGAGATCTGCATTGTGTAGCTCTTATAGTCTCTCCCCTTTAGAGAATATATATATATATATATATATATATATATATTCTAGAGCTCAGCAGTAAAAAGTTGACTCTGTGTGTCTCTGCATTGACTTCTATCTACTGCAAAAGGAAGTTTCTGTTGTGATGTTTGAGAGAAATATTAATCTTTGCATATAAAGATAAGAATTTAAGATATGGATCTCTCTATCTATCTATCTATCTATCTATCTATCTATCTATCTATCTATCT
>NW_021604606.1:3868154-3910401 GCF_004785775.1 Grammomys surdaster | reverse complement strand
TCTATCTATCTATCTATCTATCTATCTATCTATCTATCTATCTATCTATCACTATGTACTCTTCTACGGCCTCTGATTTAGCCAGTCATATGATTTGGGCTCAATTAAGAGCACCAAAACACGAGTCCATCTTATGGAGTGGGCCTTACAAACAACCAGAAAGTGTTGCTTGCTCCCATAACATTCCAGACAGTAGTGCAGCAGTAGGAATACCTTGTTAAAACAGCATTAATTATAGCTCACAGGTTCATGGATGGGTAAAACTGTCAATAATTTTTCTCTCCTTCAAGCACCTGTAGGACCTTCAACATTCTGAAAGCTAGATACTAGGCAAGGAGTTTCAAGGTCAGTACTACCTTACTTTCTTCTTGTCCTGTGACTTACATAGGTGGTGTTGTCTTATTCATACCATCAAGTTCTAAATGATAACCAAGAACCATGGCAACAGCTTGTAATTTGAAGGGAAGTCTCTTTGGGACCATTGCCAGAAGAGGTAAGGCATATTTAGCACTGGATTTTTATTTGGCAGCCTATGGTATCCAGGAACTTCTCTCTACTGGGGATGGAGGGGCTTTACCTCATACAGCCCTCCATTCTTCAATGATACTTGAGCCTTGCAGTAATGAAATATGATGTAGATACCACAATTAGCGCTAAGCACTGTGTGGTCTCTTATTCCCTGCTTGTATACTGGTTATGGATCTCTGCATTGATCTTCATCTACTGTATAAAAGAAACATCTGATGAGAGTTGAGAGATGCACCAATCTATGAGTATAAAGATGAACAATAAGAACTTCTGATCTTGCTTCCTATTTAACACTTCCTGTTTCATTTTCCCCTTCCCCCCTTTACAACACCTGTGCTCTATCCCCCTTCCCTTGAAATCCTCTTATGGCTCCTTACTAGTTTATGACTGCTATAAATAATCCAGTTTAAGCAACATACAAAAATTTTCAGATTTTGTGGCTACATATCAATGAGAAAATACTTCATGTGTCTTTCTGATCCCAGGTTACCTAGTAGAATGATTATTTCTAGCTTAACATGCTTAATACCAGTGAATTCTATAATTTTATTCTTTTATACTTATTATTGAATCAATTGACAGATTCTTACTAAGTATTTACAGGACTGATTTTGTACATGACTATGAGGTTTAGTCTTTGCAATTTTTATATTCATTATGATGCTATTCATAAATGTGTCAATATGATAATTGGCACTAATTTCATGACTTCTATGAATAATTCAATTTAAGCAACATATCCAAAGTTTTAAATCTTGCAGCTATATATGGAAGAGAAAACGCAACATTTTTCTTTCCAACCACAGGTTACCTACATACATACACACACAAAAAAAGTTTATTTCAGCTCAAGATTTTGAAGTCTTCAACACATAATTGGTTGATCCTGTTGCTTTGGGCTTGTGATTAATTAGTATATTATAAATGTGTGCAGCAGAGTAGAACTAATCATCTGATGCCTAGGCAGCAGAATGGGAGGAAAGGAAGAAATGAAGGACAATGAGAATCCCACTATCCCATCTGAGACATAGCTCTGTGTTATAAAGACACCAAAGCCATTCACACTTCTTAAACATTTTATCACCTC
The DNA here is from genome assembly GCF_004785775.1 of Grammomys surdaster. NCBI lineage: Eukaryota > Metazoa > Chordata > Mammalia > Rodentia > Muridae > Grammomys > Grammomys surdaster. Next base: position 3,908,786 of record NW_021604606.1, on the reverse strand, counting down.
CCAGAAGCAGCAAGACGGGATCAAATATCTACTATATTATAGAGGAAATTGGGATTTTCATTTCTTTGGAACTACATGCATAGATTGTCAATTTATTTCTAGACCTAAAAGAAAAACTGGAAACCCCTGAGTGTATTGTTGACATTTAACTGTGAAATTCCTTTCGTAAATTTAAAATATCTGGATTTCCAAGAAGATATTTATTACCTAAACTATCATATAATTTTATATTTTGTCAAGATAGACTTTATGAAAATGTGTGAACAAATGAGAACTATTGCATAGTTATTGTCACTATATAGATTCATGTATAAAGTTGCTTCATATGAAATCAATTAAATAAATGTTTTTTTAGCCCCATCTTTCCATAATAATTAGTTTTACAAACTCTCATAATTCTTTTATGCTGCTAGTTTTTCATCAATTTTAACTCATATTGACAAGTTTTTAGGGCATTTTCTTGATCAATATTTGGTGTAGTAGGACTCAAATCACTTTGGCAGTATCATCCCTGGACCTCTGGTCCTGATTTATATAAGATAGCAAATGAGTTAATTATGGAGAACAAGCCAGTAAATACCGTATCTCTATGGTATCTTCTTAGTTGTTGCCTCCAGATTTATATTTTCAGTTTCTGCCTTCCCTTCCCTTCAGTGGACCATGAACTGGGATCTCTAAGCCAAATAAACCTTTTCATCCTCAATTTACTTTCATTCATGATGGTTATCATACCAATAAAAACACACTAGAGCAAATGACACTTTACCACTCTCCTCCTAATAATATTAGATGAATCTTAAATTGTAAGGCAACTTGAAAACTAAATACTTTTAACTCTAAAATAAATACTACAGACTTATTTTTAATTCAGTTTGCTAAAAAGTGCTCTATAAAAATATAGAGAATTTAATAACTTCTCATTATACATAAAATAATTTATTTTTAATATATTACGAATACAATTCATACTGTGTATAAATATTTCACATTTAAATTAATGAAGACATTTTCTACAAATTCCATTATTAAAATTAGTAAGAAGAAAGTAAAACTATGGCAATATTTTATTAGCTGTCATTAATTAGTATTTAAATACCCTGTTTTAAGTTAGTTATAATTAGTTACCTAATGATGTATGTCTAATTAAATCAAACATAGAAATTTTATTTGGAAAAGTATTATGGAATTAATTTAAAATGATTAAAATATAATTGAATTATTATTTAGTATCTAATGTTTTAATACCTATCAAAAATGATAGCAACATAAAATTATTTTTTTCAATAGTTTTATCTGTGCTGTACCTTAATAACTCTGACTTTGCACATATGACTCTATGGACTGATACTAAATAGGCCCTTCCTAATCATATTTAACATTTTTATAAATTACATTTTTATATAGATAGACCTTTAGTTCCATGTATATACTTTGTGCTCAATAATTAAGGAATGTTCTAATGAATATTGTGTATCATTATTTAACCTGCCCCTCTCAAAGAAATGTATTTCAATATCATTTATGAAATTTTATATAGCGATGCTTTACTATCTCATTTCTAAAGAATCCTTCATCTTTTAAAAAGTGCCATTATTTACTTCTCATTTAATAATGAAAATTTAATTTAAGCTTTGCCATGATCCTTGCTGATTCAGTGAAAGCAAAACTGTGTCTTCTGTTTTTATTGCTGCTTTAGAGAAGTAATACTCTGTTTTAGTTCTGGTTAATCTTAAATGTTTGCAATAAAGAAACAATTAACCCAAATATAAAGTAGCATAGTGAAAGTAAAATGTCTTCATGGATCCCTTGAGGAAGAACTATTTAGCTTCTAAATGTTTCTAATTTTTACCAATGAGTATATAAGTGCTTTTACTTTTTTTGTTTTGCAATTCAGCTTCTTTTTATTGCCAGCAGGTAAGGATTTAAAGGGAAAAAAGAACATTAATATATATGTTCTAAATTGTTTCTCTATGCAAGTTTAAATCTTTTGTATAAACTTATCTTTATTTTGTTACTTTAATTTTTTTATTCTTTGGCAATTTTGTACACTTTAAAATTATTTTTAAACTGCCAAAATGATCATAAATTCTAATGTTAATATCTTTTTATCCCATGGCATCCTCATCCTCTATTAGAAAAGGGCCAAAATGCAGTAGGTTGCTTTACTTTAAACTTTTCCCCATAAAAGGTGCCCTGGAGTAATTGATGCCTTTTGAACATCAATTTGCTTAAAGGTAAAATAAAATGATTTGAAAAGATGAAATATTCTAAATCTAAATAATTCAATATTAGCTCACATGTAAGCTCTTGTAGAATAGTTTATATGTCTACATGCAAACTAAGCCGGCATAATTGTCTGCACTGAGTATTCAGATTTTTAAGACCACCATAGCCCACATACTTTGTATTTGAATCATTTACAGCAATACAGTAAGCAACACAACATGCCTGCAAGACATAATGAGATATTCTGCAATGAAAATGTACTCGTCTCTACAAGTATAATGATAGTTTATATCTAGAATACAACTAGATTTTCTGTACTGGCCAAATTTCTTTAAAAGTTTCATTTCATAAATAAAAATCAGTATTTCCTAAAATTGTTCCATAGTGAGCTTCTAGTTTTAGGAGACATAGCATTAGTGGAATTTAAAAGCTACTACCTCCCCAGAAATGATATATAGCTCTTTTACTCTGGACACCTTGGTAATGTGATATTCGTATAATTATAAGACAAGGTTCATGCTGTCGCTGAGGGCCATGTCTAGGCCAGTAGTCATATTGTAGCAGAAGGCCTTCTTAATGTCTGTGATCTGTTCTGCCACTGAAGACCATGTGAATATCCATGGTCCATGCTGTCTCCAGAAACCATGTGTAAGTTCATGATCTGTACTCCGACTGACTAAAAAGAGCAAGGAAGCTACTTTTGCTATGGTAATGATGACTGTAGACTCATGGTTAAAACAGAGTGACAGAAATGTCTTCTGTGACAACCCCAACCACACCCCACTTTCTTACCTTCAAAAGTAATGGCCTAGCCAGAAAGGTACAGAAGAATGTAATAAGGCTGCTGAAGTGTAGCTGTCTACAGTTGATGGCTTCTGGTGGGTGTACAGGCTGGAGAAGATCTCAGTTTTCTTTAAGGTTCAGGTCACTAGGAGATTTAACATACACCAATGAGCAATACAAATTGTACATTTTTTCTTTTTGGTGGAGAGTGAGGTCACAAGAAAAGGGTGGGGGAAAAACCTGGGAAAACTGAGAGGAGAATCTGCTTGGAGTTCATAACGTGAAATTCCCAAACAATCAATAAAAATATTATGAAAAATGAATGTAGAATTTTTAATAAAATTACAAATCTGTAAATAAACCTTATTTTAATTCAATTTTTTTACTAAAGTCAGTTTTGTAAACAAAGATAGCATTTAGTCATTTGTGCTGCATTTCTGTTAATATTTAATTATTATACTGAAGTATCTCATTACATGAAGAATAACAGAAACTTGAACTGTGAAAAGAACATCCCAAAAATATTTGTCATGATGGAAAATATGCCTTGTATGTACATAAGGTAAAACACAATTTATTTATTTATTTATTTATTTATTTCATGCCATTAGGATCTGACACAGAGCAGTATTTATTTTTCTGTTACTTGAATAAGTAAAAATCACATATGTAGTAAATAAAGAGTAATGAAGCAAGAATACAAAGTGGGATATGTAACAGCTATTATGGGCAGCAAACACCTTACTATGTAAGAAACTCTAAAATTAGTCTCAGAGTTAATACAGAAGAGTTTCCTTTCTGTCCCTTTAATTTTAAAATACCACTTATGTTTATATTTTAGCTGATTTGGGAATTTAAATCAGAGCCTTATACAATAAACAAATTGTTTTATTTCCTGAGCAACAATGCCATGTCCTTGTCCAGTTTACTGCACATACATGCTATACCATTTTCTGTTGCATGGATTTATTTTTTATTTATTTTTGTTTTCTTTTGAGTCACAGTCTCACTTTGTAGTTCTGGCTGGCCTGCAACTTTATATGTAGTCCAACCTGGCCTTGAGCTCAAAGAAATTTGCATGCCTCTGCCACTCAAAAGTGATAGTATTGCAAGTTCATGCCATCACTGCCAGTTAAAACATGGCTTTCTATCAACATTATGGTTATCACCCTCACAAATATTTCTGATGCTATAAAGGACATTTAAAATTCTGAACAGATTCAACAATGCATGACCCTTCTACATTTTAGTGTAACTGAAAGCAAAGCTACTATTTTAAAATTAATTAGCTACAGTCCTCAGCATCACATAATTTCATTAATATATCTTGACTTCAGACATCTTTAGTAGGTTTAAAGGCATCATAATGTAACAAATGATAATGTTGAATTATATCACAGGATTATATAATGGTGGCACAGTAGAAATAAATCTATTAAATGATCTGAGATTTATCTATACGCTTAGGTTGCATTTTGTCTTTTGTCTTCCAAATTCAAATCAGTTACAGTGGCACAACACAGTGGTAACACACTTGGCAAATAGAGTATCCTTTAATGTTAATATGTGAATACAGATAAAAAATAAGAAAAGATAAATATGCTCACTGAACATGAAGAAAATTACATTCATATAAGTACCTCATATTACCTTTTCCTTAGTTGTGCTGCAAGTATGAAGCAGGTTGGAATGTTCATTTTATGTGGCTCTTAAGTTACTGTTCTCATAAAAGTAAAATGAGAAACAGTAAATTATTGTGAGGTTTAGGAATAACAGCAAAAATAACATATATTCATGAGAAAAAATATTGAGTAACATTTAGCCAAAAGATCTTGAAATTCAATTGAACTGATTTTTTAAATAGTATAAATAAAAATGATTGATCAGTAAAAGCATAATCATGATTACTGTCTTTTTGCTTTTCTCTTTAAAGTATCCCATTTCATATAAACAGTTTAGAATATGATCTTGTCATAAAAAATTCTTGGTACCTAGAAATATCAGAGGTAATTTCTAGAAGTACAAAATGTTATTATCTGCCTTGTAGACAAATAATGATACAGTTGTCCTACATGTGTTATAAATCTCTTAGGAAAAAAGTAACTCTTTGATTATAGTTTGACTTCCTTGGGGAAATGAAGATTCTTAAAGGGATGTTAAGTCTCTTCAAGTCCTTTCTGATTATCTTGAATTTTCCTTTTTATCCTTTTCTCAGCCATTTGTACTATTTCAAATACTTAATCATTTATGTGAGTCAATATTAGTAGAAAATCAGAATTTCAATGACAAGTTCAATTAAGGTATCTGAAAATTTTCATAAACACCTTACTGCATGTAAAAATAATTTAGTTAGACATGAAGGAAAAGTGGTTTATCCTTATCCTAGGAAAGATGAACCACCACATATTGTAATTTTTATTCTTTTAATACTTTTTGTAATTTTGGTTTTTTAATTTCAATTTTTTCTTACATAATAAATTCAAAAGATCTTCTGGGACAAATTCAACAATATATGAATATCTAAACAGTTTTAGTAATTTTAACAGACATATAATTGTATTCAATCCTAGTATGGAAGTACATAAGTAGGAAATATTAATCAGTGAATAGTCTTAGATATGTGTTAGACTAAAGTATTTATAGTTATTATTTCACATTACTCAGCCAATATTTACATTAGTGCAGTCTTTCTCTGGAGCTATGCAATACATTTGACATTTATAAAGACCAATACATATATATTGTTTTATTTTTCTTGTTTACTTAAAAATATATATTACTGCTTTACAACTATTGTTATTTGTGTGTAATAAGTGTTTGAGTGTGGATATGTATATACAATGGTGTCCATATGGAGGCCATAAGAGAACTGTTAGAACTTTGTCTTCTCCTTTCACAAAGGTTTTGAGACCTGGAATTTTCTGTTGTTCATGCTAACTAACGCTTGCACACTGACCCTGCCTCCTATTTTGCTGTAGAAACACTTGGATTATAATGTGTGAAACTCCATCTGGTTTCAAAGAACTTTGGATCTTCTAAGCGAAATCAGGCTGCAGGGATTGTAGAGCAAACACTTTTTATCTAATGAACCATCTCACTTGCTTTGATTTGTGATTCTTGTAACAAATTTCCTGTGAGATGTTTACTTAGAGTTGACAAAGTAAAAACTAAGAAAACATATTCAGCAGTGTTTCAAAAGAACTTCCGCTTAGCAGCATATCAACTGATGGTATTAAGCAGGCTATAGAAGAAAATGATGCTCTGTACTGAGTGAACATGACTTTGCTTCAACATTAGCATAATTTCAGGAGGCATAGAAACGAAGTGATTTAACATAACTTCTATTAGCTCCCTTCAAAGACAGCCAAGTCTTTTAAATATATGTTTACAAGATTATTCACAAAATTAGTTTAGCTGTACCAAACCTTTCAAATACATCATATTCTCTTTGCTTATGCCCAAGAATATGATTACATCATTGACAAAGAGTTTTTTAAAAAATTCAATAGAGTATAACATCTTTAAGGAAACTACTATGCTTTACTACTTATCTTTGTATAGAGTCCATCAACATGCTACAATAAATACTTAATAAATCTAATTATAGTGCTGTTGACTCTCTTTCTACATTCTCAGAGAATAAATACCAAAAATTTGCTGAATCATCATGTAGAAAAGGAAGAAATTCCTTCTAAGGTTTTGAATAAAACTTTGAGCATAACAGTAAGGTTATAACAGTAGGACAAGGGTAAAGGTTTCCACCCAGTGAGATGAACTCTAGTTTCCCCGAAACCATAAGGAGTTATTATGCCAAAATATTTGCCTCTTCTGCACTAGAAATGATTGAGCAATCTAGGCAAGTATTTTGAGGGAAATTTCTGCAGAGAATTTAATCATTTAATTTTTAAGTGGCCTATTTGATCCATGATTTATCCTGAAGCTTATTATAAAATGTAGTATAGGAGCTAGAAAGATGGCTTATTGATTAAGAGAGATTATTGTTGTTGCAGAGTACCTAAGTTCATATCCCAGCATCCATTTTAGGTGGTTCACAGCAGCCCTTAACAGCAGCTATGAAGCCATGAGCATTCAGGCTTCTGGATTCTACAAACAACAGCACTCATATGCATATACCCACATATGGAAACAGAGATACACACACATACACATAATTTAAAATAATAAGAAATAAAAACTGAAATACAAAATAAAATGTTATAATCAGATATTTTATAAGATAATAAATATATTATAAATATAAACAATGTCACACAAGTTCTGTTATCTTACATTTTCATAGATTTATTTATTTATTTTTATTTTGGTAGATTATAATACAATCATATAATTTCTCCTTTCCCTTTCCTCCCTCCAAACCCTTCCATGTACTTGTCCTTGCTCTCTTTTAAATTCTGTCCTCTTTTTTGTATTACTTGCTGTTACAATTATATTATATAGGTTATAATATACCCATACATTCATAAATATATTAATATAACCTGGTCAGAGTATAAAATGTTACTTGTATGAATGCTTTCGTGGACTGGATAACCAATTGTTGTGCTTTTCCATGGGAAAGTATACTTCTCCCACTCTTAGCATTCCTTAGTTCATATAGTTCTCTGTGTATAGTTGAGGTCTTACGGGCTTCTTCCTTTTAACATTGGGCTGTCGATTGTTATCCTTTCTCAACTCATGTTTAGGGAGTCATGTTGCCAATGATTTATGAGTGTAGCTTCTGACACTACTAGGAGACATTTTACCCCATTATACCCCTTGTCCTTCCAACTGCTACAGTCTTTCTACACTTTCTTTGGCAGTCTTCCCTGAACCTTATATGCAGTTGGACTTTAATGATATATGCAATGGGACTGGCCTCCACAACTGCATTTTGATTAGTTGTTGTTTTCCCAAATTAGTCCCTGTCTTTTTCAAAGGAAATTTTCTTTGATGAAGTGTGAGGACTACATTTATCTCTGGGTATAAGGACAACTATTTAGAGTGTAATTAGGAATTCTCCTTGTTTCATAAGATCGTGATTAAAGTTCTGCTCCAAGAGTCTCTTGGATAATTCTGAACGACAACTCAAAAGAGGTTTCTTTTGCCAGGTTGTGGGTGCTTTTTGTTAGCTAGTCTTTATATCTTGGATGGAGCATTGACAGACCAGATAGGAACATTTCACTGAAACCTTAGTTAATGAGATGCATATTTACCCATAAACTTGTGGGCATTATAGATATTTTAGGCAGAGATCCAATAGTGTGATTCTTTATGAGATTTAAATAACTTTTACTATTATTTTACTCTCTTCTCTCTTTCTCTATTTATCCCTCCTCCCTAATTAGATTCCCCCATTTTGCCCAGTACCACCAAAAGATCACTTGTACCCTGCTGGTTCTCTCTGTACTGTTTCTTAACTCTGCCACTCCAGCAGTCATCTATTTTTACTTTCTTGGTTTTTACAGTTACTCCAGGATATGTACTCATATCTGAGATCTGGAACTAGAATCTGATAAGAGAAAAGATGCAATGTTATTATTTCTAGGTCTGTAGCACCTCACTCTCTATGGTCTTTTCTAGTTTCATCTATCTGCCTACAAAATTTATTCACCTGAATAGTGTTCCCTAGTGTATGTATAGCATATTCTCATTATCCTTTCATCATTTATAAGACCTTTAGATTGTTTGAATTTCACAGCTATTGTGAATAGTACAGTGGTAAACATAGCTAACTGTATATCATGTAATTATAGGCAATCATATATAATTTATGTTGTAGTAAAATATCTTATAAGAAAACACATATGTTATAAATGTAAATATAGATTCTGCTACCTGACATTTTCTTATTAATTCATAATCATGTTATAGTTTTTAATGAAGACATTTCTAAAATTAGTAATGTCACAGAAAGCCATTTTTAACATTCAAACAGCAGTTCTTTCTTGTTCAGGCTCTCAAACTATAGTAACTAATATAATACAATATAACATAATATATATTAGATATATATGTGACATGTAACCGTAATATATGGGTTTTGTATCTCAATAAAATTATTATGTTTGCCATAATAAAACATAGAGTAAGCTTTACAATATAGTACCTAAAGATAAAATAAAATTAAAGATCATACACAAAGTATACATGAATCAGAACCAAGGTGATGAAGGTGATCAAGCTGTTCCATGCTTACATAAATTTCTGTTTTATTCATTTTAATATAATATTAACTAAAAGGAAATTTGAATATACAAAGGACCTGGGTCCCACAGAAATGGTAAATGTGCATGAGGAGCACATACATTCAACAAACAAACAGTTTTTTCTCAGTATCATCCATGAGGTATCAGTTTGAGAACCTCCTGTTGATATAAACATCTGATCAAATGGAAGACTATTGTCGTTGAATCTACACACATCCTCCTTGCAAGAGTTATGTAGTTATGCTATATTCCTTAGGAAATAATGACAGTAATAGTCAGTTTAGTTAGTTAGTTGGTTGAATTCTAGGTTACAGATTCCATGGCTATGGATAACAGCTATAGTTACATACATGCACTGTATAATAAACTGCAAAGCAAAAGGTCCTCAGGAAAAAAGGTAGAATTATATTTGGTGTAAAGTTTAGTATAATCATCATGAGGAATTTACCATTTGTGCCATAAATTTAGGGATGAAGAAAGTTTTAGAAATTAAAAGTGAATAAAGAGACTGTCTAGCACAAGAGAAGAAAATAATTGAAACATTGCAGTTTTATTGAAAGTTTTCTAATGCTTTCTACATGACCTAGCCAACACTGAATAATTAACGTCAAAAGGTGGCTTATCACTAATTGCAAAAGACCATTTATCAGGAGAAATACTACTTTTGTTAAATAGCAATCAATTATTTAGGCTTATCAACAGGTGTAAAGTTCAAATTTGTTTCAGATCAAATAGAAACAAGAAATATAACTATAGTTCATTATATCATTACTAAAATGAATTCAAATTATAGATTGAATTTACATTTTTGCTTGCCCACCAAATAGACATATGACAAGCCCTCCAACTGACTATATAACATCTAACATGCAACTATATTTAAGTCCTCTCAATTGTGGGATTATGAGAATTCCCTCGTCCTCATATCATTTTATTGATCCCAGTATGATCTGAACTCAATGTTTCTTCCTCAATTCTCAGAGAATAGTGAGAATTATTTACCATACAGATAGGGAGCCACAAGATATATTTAGATTTCTTTTTTCCTAAGAGATGTAGTTTTGAACTCTGGCATGTTTCAATGGTTAACAATAGTTATGGGAGTGTAGGTTAATTTCCTACCAGTGGGATGGTAATCAACTTGAAGAATTGTCAATATTGGAAATTCTTTCCGTAAAAGCTGTTATACCATCACACACAAAGGTCATACAATACAATTTCATTGCATGCTTAAACGAAATTTCTGAATGCATATTATAAATGATATTTTACCACAAAATTAGTCTCTAATAGACTTGTATAAATTGTTCAATTTTTGAAAACTAGAATATTTTGATGACTTCCAAAGTGGTACCTAAAACATATCCCTTGGATTTTGGCTATAATATGTATAATAGCCATCTTGCCAAAAGCAATCTACAGATTCAATGCAATCTCCATGGAAATTCCAACTCAATTCTTCATAGAGATAAAAAGAGCAATTCCCAAATTCATTTGGAAAAAAAAACAAAAAACACAGGATAGCAAGAACTATTCTCAACAATAAAAGAACTTCTGGGGGAATCACCATCCCTGACCTCAAGCTGTACTACAGAGCAATAGTGATAAAACTGTATGATATTGTTACAGAGACAGGCAGGAATATCAATGGAATAGTATTGAAGATCCAGACCTATTGTCACTTGATCTTTGACTAAGGAGCTAAAACTGTCCAGTGGAAAAAGGACAGCATTTTCAACAAATGGTGCTGGTTCAACTGGAGATTGGCATGTAGAAGAATGAAAATCTACCCATTCTTATCTCCTTGTACAAAGCTCAAGGACAAGTGGATAAGGGACCTTCACCTAAAACCAGATATACTGAAACTAATAGAAGAGAAGGTGGGGAAGAATCTTGAATACTGGGCTCTGGGGATAAGTTCCTGAACAGAACACTAATGGCTTATGCTCTAAGATCAAGAATTGACAAATGGGGCCTCATAAAATTGCAAAGCTTCTGTAAGGCAAAGGACATTGTCAATAGGACAAAATGGCAACCAACAGACTGGGAAAAGACGTTTATCAATCCTACATCTGATACAGGACTAATATCCAATATATACAAAGAATTCAAGAAATTAGACTCCAGACAACCAAATAACCCTATTAAAAATGGGGTACAGTGCTAAACAAAGAATTTTCAACTGAGGAAACTCAAATGGCTAAGAAACACCTAAAGAAATGTTCAAAATCCTTAGTCATCAGAAAAATGCAACCCTGAGATTCCATCACACACCAGTCACAGGAGTCAGAATAGCCAAGATCAAATACTCAGGTCATAACAGATGCTGACAAGGATGTGGAGAAAGAGGAACACTCCTCCATTGTTGATGGTATTGCAAGCTGGTACAACCACTCTGGAAATCAGTCTGGTGGTTCCTCAGAAAATAGCATTACCTGAGGACCCAGCTATACCACTCCTGAGCATATACCCAGAAGATGCTCCAACATATAACTAGGACATATGCTCCTCTATATTCATAGCAGCCTTATTTATAATAGCCAAATGCTAGAAAGAACCCAGATGTCCTTCAAGAGAGGAATGGATACAGAAAATGTGGTACATTTACATAATGGAATATTACTCAGCTATTAAAAACAATGAATCGAGAAATTCTTAGGCAAATGGATGGAACTAGAAAATATCATCCTGAGTGAGGTAACCCAGTCACAAAAGAACAAATATGGTATGCACTCACTGATAATTGGATAGTAGCCCAGAAGCTTGAAATATTCAAGATACAACTCACAGACCACATGAAGCTCATGAAGAAGGAAGACTAAAGTGTGGATGCTTCAGTCCTTCTTAGAAGGAGTAGCAAAATACTCATGGGAGCAAATATGGAGACAAAGCGTGGGACAGAAACTGAATGAGGGGTCATTTGGAGACTATTCCACATGGGTAACCATCCTATGTGTAGTCAATAAAGGTAGGCTGCTGATATTGATGCCAGGAAGTACATGCTGACAGGAGCCTGATATAGCTGTCTCCTTAGAGGTCTGTCAGAGCCTGAAATATACAGAGGCAGATGCTTACAGCTAACCATTGAACTGATCATGGGGTTCCCAATGGAGGAGTGAGAGAGAAGACTGAAGGAGCTGAAAGGGTTTGCAGCCCCGTGGGGAGAACAACAATACCAACCAACCAGAGCTCCCAGGGTCTAAACCACCAGCCTGGGAGCACATAGGGAGGGACCCATGGCTCAACTGTATATGTAGGGGAAGATGGCCTTATCAGGCATAGGTGGAAGAGGAGGTACTTGGTCCAGTGAAGGATGGATGCCCCAGTGTGGGGGAATTCGTGGGTGGGGAGGTGGGAGTGGGCGGGTAGGTGGGGGTACATCCTCAAAGAAGCAAAAGGAGGGGTTATGGGATGGGGGTTCATGTGTGTGGGGGCAAATGGGAAAAGGAGATCATGTCTGAAATGTAAATAAAATATCCAATAAAAAAAGAAAAAATAAATAAACAAAATTAAACCAAATCAATCAACCAAAACAAAACTGATACAAAACACCCTAATTGGCAAACTATTATTTCTTTATTCAACATGAATAAGCCTTTGAATTTTCATTCGTAGTATGTACACAGATAATTTAACTATTAGCAGAGTGTTGTTCAGCTGTATGGTCATGTATTTGTCCTATAGATTGAATTTGTCTTGAAAGCTACTTTTATTAATTTGTATTGTAGCACAGTCAAATCCTTGGTTAATGTATTTCCTGTGGCTCACTTCACACTACAACAGATTCTATAGATACCTTATTATATGCAAAGATAAAAGATGCTTAGTATCTAGATCTTTACAGAATGAAGTTTGCCAAGTATAATTTCAAAATTAATGTTATATAAAAATTGATGTTTTATAATTTAATGTCTTCTATGAGTGCTCTAGTGTTGGGTATGCTTTAGAAGTTTGAATAACATGTTTCACCTGAGGAATTGAACAAACAAGTTTAAATATTTATATGTTTTATTTATTATTGTTATTCTTTTTTTTTTACAATCCAGACATTATCCCACTCCCAGTCTGCCCCTGACTGTTCTTTATCCAATTCCCCCTTCCTACTGTCTCTAAAAAAATGTCCCTACCCCATCTCCACACCACCAGGCTGCCCTACTCCATGGGGAGTCAAGTCTTTATAGGGTTAGATGCCTCTTCTCTCACTGACACCAGACCAGGCAGTCCTCTGCTGGTTATGTGGAGGGGGCCTCATATCAGCTAGTGTATGCTGACTGGTTGTTGGCTCAGTGTCTGAGAGATCTCCAGGGGTCCAGATTAGTTGTGACTGCTGGTCATTCAATAGAGTTTTCCTCCTCCTCAGCTTCTTCCAGCTTTTCCCTAATTCAACCACAGGGTTCCCCTGCTTCTGTCCATTGGTTGGGTGTAAATATCTGCATCTGACACTTTCAGCTTCCTGGTGTGTGTGTGTGTGTGTGTGTGTGTGTGTGTGCATGTGTGTGTATGTGTGTGTTGTATCATTTTGTGTGACATTTTTCATGTGTCTCTGGTTAGTAGCATAAACTATATAGCTATTGATAACCTTTGGGTTCCAATACTATTGACTAAACATCCTCAGTACTGAGAATGCAGGGATATGACACCATACAATGTTTACTTAAATCTTTTATTATAGGGAAAAACATTTTCTTTCAACTACTGACTAAGAGTAATATATACACACACACACACACACACACACACACACACACACATACAGAGAGAGAGAGAGAGAGAGAGAGAGAGAGGGAATATGAGAGAGTTCATTCTATGCTGAGCAGTGGTTAACTATTTCCAAATATCCAAGGATTCTATCAATAGTTATTTTTACTATTTTAAAGCATGAGTGTCAAATTATTTCCACATAGAAAGCTGTACTATGAATTATCAAGGAGTGATTGTGTTATATCAAAGAAGTATTAATATTAGCTTTAAGTAAGGTTAGATAATGTAGCTACATTTGCATTATATAGAATTATTTATTACCTCAGACACACTGATTACCTGGAAATTTTACTCAGTTAATAATGCCAGACAATTGCTCATTAAAAAAGAAATACAAATTATTTGTGAATTAAGTATGAATGAATGTGAGTTGTGGTATACATTATTTTAGAATTCTTGAAATGATAAAATCTAGAAATTTAGAAAAATTTGAAGACATTGAGGAACACTAGCAGATCAGAAAACTACAAATTCAAAAATTATTTGAATTTCATTTCTGCTCATTTATAACTGCAAGGCCAAACTCTGTATTATTACTTGTGAATAAAATAGGGTTTTGTAAATATGTTTTCTAAAATTCTCCTCCCTTGAGATTGTTGTTGATATGTACAAGTGTGTCATGTTTACATTATTTAAACATGCTCAATCTCATTGTCATTTTATACAATATTAATATTAAGGAACTTGAAATAAACAGAAAACATATGACGAATTTGAGACTACACTGCAGTAAGATGCCTGTGAATAACAAGCAAAATTAGGCATTGTTAAGCAGATTAAAATGAGTAATGTCATGCAAATCCTGTCCTCATGCAACCTATAATTATGTATTTTTTTCTATTTACCTTTTCATATTAACTCATTTAATTAAAGTGTATTATTCTTTCATATAAGCCACATGAACACTGAATATGTGTTACTACTTAAAATGTAACTATATTAATTACTCAAACTCTATAAATTATCTTTAAATGTGCTTTGTTATAAAGAAATCCTCCTTGGATTATAATAAGTATTCTTATTATTTATAATATAGTTGCAAATGATTTTTGTTATGTTGGAAAAATCAATTGAGGCTTATGTATTGCCTGGAGAGGCCTGCTTCTTCCATACTTTTTAAAGTGCTTAAAGACAGTTTCTTGGTAGCTATGCTGTATTAGCTTCTAGACAATCCCTGCCCACTACAGGTCAGTGAATGTCCAGGCACATTATAAGTGATTGTGTTGTGTTTATGTGTATAAACACACCCTCCTGCATACTTTTACTCTACTAATTATCTCTGATACCTAACAAATTTTCGGTTAGACATTAGGTATTATGTTACTTAGGTGTAATGACAACAATTTTGTACATCTTTATTAATGATAAATTTTTAAAAATATTTTATAACTCCAGTTGAATTCAGGGTAATGGAACTCATAGATACAGAAGGATGACTATTATTGATTCTTACTAAAAATAAGTGTATGAAACATGACTTAAATAGTTTCTGTTGAGAAGTTTAGAGGGGTTTTTTTTGTTTGTTTTAAATAAATGAGAGAAGACTCTTGGAAATTTAACTCTGAAGTGTGTGCTATTTTCCATATTGTTTTTGCTTCTTCCTTCTACATTTAATAATTTTCAATAATTTGCATTTTCTTTTATAGTTTGCAATCATTTTGTTTTATGTTCATTTTCAGTTTTTTCAGTTTTTATCTAATAAGATATCTGTTCAAATACTTTAGACATAAATCATTTCAAATTAAAGTCAACTGAATTCACATGAAAGAATGACAACAGCATATATTTATTTTTATCTTGGGTTGAATTGTTTCTCACCTGATATTATCTTTTAAATCTTCATTAACTATATCTGAGTTTGAAATACATTTTAAAATTAATCTATTATTTTTATAAATATTTAATAATTGTATAATTTGGTTATTTTTTTGCTATTTAGCTATCATTTATATAATGTTAACAAATTTCTACTGGTTTTTAAATGCATTTTTCTTTTTTCTTTTTCTTTTTTTATTGGATATTTTATTTACTTTCAGGATGTCATCCTCTTTTAATCTTTTCCCCTTTCTCCTCCCTAGAAACCCCCTAACACATCCCCCCTCCTCTTATTTGCTTTTATACCAGTTTAATTTTATGCAAGTATTAAGGTCAGTTCTAGGTTGAGGAACTAGCAATATAATCAATGCAAATAGTCAAGGAACAAGCAAGACAATAAATACAAATAGTCAAAGAACAAGCAAGGCAATATACAAAGTTCTGTGAACACTCCCATGATCACTGTTTCTAATGGCTTATAAGGATGCCCAAACTATCTGAGCCTACTTCCTGGTCCTAGCCCAAAGTCATTTTCATGTCTGAAACCTACTTCCTTGTTCTAGGCTAAGATTTAGATTCCTGCCTGAAATTACTTCTTTGTTCTAGGCTAATATTTAGATTCCTGCCTGAAATTAATTCTTTGTTCTAGTCTAAGATTTAGATTTCTGCCAGAATTTACTTCTTTGTTCTAGCCTAGTATCAGATTCTTGCCTAAAGCCCACTTACTTGTCCTTGGCTAGTGTCATTTTCCTGACAAGCAGCCCATTTCTTTGTCCTTTGCCCATGTCAGATTCTTTCCAAGCAGCCCCAAAAGCTCTCCACTTCTCCTCCATTTTTATTTCATAAACAAGACTGAGCCTGTCTTAGGTCATTCTGCCAAGAATGCCTTCCTTACCCATCATGGAATATGCATTATCAAAAGCAATGCACTTCTGTCATAGTTTGGTAAGGCTCTGTGCAAAATCTTACCTGTTCTTGGCTTGCCAGTCTGTTAATTTAATGACTCTGTCTGGGGGTCCATTTTCAGTATCAAGCCATGTACTTTGGCTGCCAACATGTTGATGTTGTTAAAGACAAGCTTTAACAAGATGAGCAGGAATAAATGTATTCCCAGGACAAAAAGGGCTAGCATGATCATATGCCATTCTTGAAGCTTGACCAAAATAGAAATACTGACACCAGGCCATGAGTAATTTTATCAGCAGTATCTGCCACATCAAAGCTCAGCAAAGCAGCATTCTTTAAAATCATAAGCTAAAGTTAAAACATCCAGAAAGGTGTCAGAATTATGCCAATTACATTGCAAGTGCCTTTAAGCTTTTTCCTAATTATAATGACTACCACTGTAAATCTTAGAATTAATACAAATCTAATGGTATTTGGCATGACACTCAAGATGAGTCCTTACTCTTAAACTCTGACCTCCTTCCAATGATTTGAATAGAATAAAGAGCATCAATCCATTGTTCTAAAACCTCTCTAAATCCTCTTGTATACTCAACACATCGATAACATTTTTTTCCTAAATGATTCACAAATAATAGTTGTTTTAACATCTTGTGTCAAAGCAATTGCAGAAGTAGTGGTGCTAGCAATTTATGTAATTAAAGCTGCTATACCAGAAATAATCAAGCCTACTAATCTCTTGCTTCTGCTTAAAGCCTGACTCACTTCTTCCATTACTTGCAAGCTTTTTTCAGAAGACCAAGTTTCTGTGATACTCAGGGAAATAAAACAAAAGCTGGTTGAAAGACCTCTGTAACAGACATGCCAGATTTTAACACACTAACACAATTAGAAAGTATACATTCAGTGCAAATTACATTAAATATTGTAGAAGAAACAAAAATAATCTTAAATTGACAATTAAAAGAACCTGGACACATGTGCTAACACTGGTTTGAAATCCCAATCATGTCCCAACTTTAGCTCTTGCTAACATACCATCATAGAGAACTGCAGATAACTTTCAAATATGTCTCTGAAAATGTTCAGAACCAGCCTTCCAAATGAAAACACTTTTTTCCCAATATTGGATTGATTTCTAGACTAGTCTGTGATTGAGTCTGAATAACTGGTCACATTTAAGAAAAATATAAGAGTCATCATAACTTCTCATTTTTATTCTCTGTTCCACAAGGTCTAAAAACTTGAGGCAAGGCAGCTTGTCCCATTTGGGGTATAGGCAAGCAATAGTGGGTTGGAAACATATTTCCATTACAGCTTCCCAGTCACCATTGTCAGGACACTCAGCAAGCTCACAGGTCAGCATCATTCTTTGTCCTGGTATCAGCAGGTCTCACCTATTGCTCTGGCGGCCACCATGCTGCTTCAGCATCCTGCAGAAAAAAAAAACACACACAAATGTGCACTCTTCCCCATATTACACACCTGATCAGGATCATGGCATATGCCAGTAAGTGGATCCTTCCCTTTCACCTATGCATAAGTATGCCTAGTTGTAGAGTGCCATGGACACTCAGCAGAAAGCAACTTGGCATCCAATTATTAAAAAAAAAATAAAAAGAACATGATTTAAATAAATTTGTGGTATATGGGGATATATTTCCCCCCCTTTTTTTATTTTATGAAAATATTGTTTTAAAGTTCCATGGGCCCCTTCCTCAGTCCCTTGTCCTTGACAATTATAAGGAATCGCAGTAATATGGGAAATATTAAATTCCTGACAAAAAGTCTCAAATGTTTGACTGAAATAGCCAGTTCCATTACCTTTTTATTATATTTTTATAATGAGGGTGTGCCCCTACCCATCCACCCACTCCCACTTCCCTGCCAATGATTCCCTCACACTGGGGCATCCAGTCTTCATGGATCAAAGACCTCCTCTAGCACTGATGCCTGTCAAGGCCCTCCTCCACTATGTATACAGTCGGAGCCATGTGTGCCTCCATGTGTGTTCCCAGGCTAGCTGTTTAAACCCTCAGAACTCTGGATTGTTGATATGGTCGCTCTTCCCTTGGGCCCACAAGCCCCTTCAGCTCCTCCAGTCTTCTCTCTAACTTCTCCATTGGGGACCTTATGATCATTTCAATGGTTAGCTGTGAGCATCCGACTCTGTATATGGAAGGCTCTGATAATGCCTCTCAGGAGACAGGCATATCAGCCTCCTGTTGGCATGCATTTCCTGACATACATAACAGTGTTTGTATTTGATGATTGCACCAGGGATGGATTCCCGTGTAGGGCAGTCTTCTGTTGGTCCCTCCTCCAGTCTCTGTTCCAAACATTGTCTTCATATTTGCTCCTGTGGGTATTTGTTACACCTTCTATGAAAGACCGAAGGACCCACACTTTGGTCTTTCTTTTTCTTGAGCATCATGTGATCGGTGAGTTATATGTTGGATATTGTGAGCTTTTGAGCTAAAATCCACTTATTAGTGAGTGAATACCATCTGTGTTCTTTTGTGATTGGGTTACGTCACTCAGGATGTTATTTTCTAGTTTCAATCATTTGCCTAAGAATTTTTTTAATTCATTGTTTTTAATAGCTGAGTAATATTCCATTGTGTAAATGTACCACATTTTCTGTATCCATTCCTCTCTTGAAGGACATCTGGGTTCTTTTCAGCATTTGGCTCTTATAAATAAGGCTGCTATGAACAAAGTGGCCCATATTTTTTCTATAACACCATCTGAACTTCATTAATTAATTTTCTTACTATATCATTTATGTCGAGTTTGTCTCTGATAAGTTTCGTGAATTATAACTTTTACTTCTATACCAGTAAAGATAATATGTAGTTATCACTTACAACTTGGTCTATTAATACAGGTAAGCATCCTGTTTGTAAATTACTTTTTAAAAATTACTTTATTTATTTACATTCCATTCATTACCTCCTCCCTCAGTCCACCTCCCAGAGTTACTCATCCTATTCGTCCTCCAAGCAGGTGCTCTCCCCCCACTCAGACCTGTGTCTTCCCTGGAGCCTTAAGTCTTTCCAGAATTAGGCACATCTTCTACCATTGAGGCCTGACCAGGAAGACCTCTGTTGTATTTGTACCAGGGGCCTCTGACAGGCCTGTGTATGTTCCTTGTTGGTGGCTTTGTCTCTGGGAGTTCCCTGAGGTCTCAGCAAGTTGAGATTGCTGGTCTTCCTATGGGGTGGCTCTATCATTCAGCTTCTTCAAACTTTTCACTAATTCAACCACAGGGGTCCCTGACTTCAGTTCAATGGTTTGGTGTAAGTATCTGCTTCTATCTCTGTCAGCAGTTGGTAGGGCCTCTTAGAAAACAGACATGCCAGGCTCCTGTCTGTGTGTACCTCATAATGTCAGTAGTAGTGTCAGGCCTTGGTGCCCTCCAATGAGATGGATCTCAAGTTGGGCTGGTCATTTGACTGCCTTTCCTTCAGTCTCTTCTCCATTTTTGTCCCTTCAGGTCTTTTAGACAGGAACAGTTCTGCTTTAGGAATTTTGACTGTGGGTTAATAACCCTATCTCTCTACTTGAGGCCCTGTGTTGGGGTATTTGGCTAATGTCAACCTGTTGAGTCCTTAGTCTCTTACTTCCTGGATCTCTGATATTTTCTAGAGGGTCCCTTCAACTCCTGCTCCCTGATGCTGATCATTTCCATTCATTCTCTTGGCCCTCCAGGCTTCTGCCCTTCCACCCCATACCTGATCCTGTTCCCTCTTTCCCCTCCCTCTATCCTCTCCCTCTCTTCCTCCCATGATTATTTCCTACCCCGTTCTAAGTGAAATTGAAACATCCTCACTTGGGCCTTTCTGCTTGCTACACTTCTTTGGGTCTGTGGGTTGTGTCTTAGGTATTCTGTACTTTTTGGCTAATATCCACTAATCACTGAGTCCATACAATGTATGTCCTTTTGTGCCTCACAGGAGGTTCACAGTAACCAAAGGCATAGTTGAGAATCTTGTCCAGGTAAGCATTCTTGAATTGTCAAATAGATAAAATTAACATATGCATCAATTCATATGCTTACAATATTTTGTGGTGAGAATACTTGTCAGCTATTCCTTTGTTAATTTTCCAGACTGCAGTGTATTGCTATTCAATATTCTCTTAAATTTATTCTTCCTTTTGCTGTATCCTTTTGTTTTATAATTTTTACTAGTGGCTCATCAAGACCTTCGAACTCCTGACCCTTGTAAACTCCAACCTACTCTTTTTATTCTGCAAAATCAACCTTGGTATAAGGTTAATTTCAGTGAAATCTTTTTCGAGGTTGTGAATATATGTTTATATGTGGATGTCTTTTCATTTCCTATGTGTATGATTAAAAACATAAAAGTATATGAATTTTTTAAGCCATAAGCTTTCTACAAAGGTCTAGATATATAATTGCAAATGCTATGGGGTAGCTGTAATTGTGTTTTAGAAATAAAGACAGAGAACAGTGTCAAAGAGGAAGCGATTACCATTTTCTAAATTTATGAGAGCAGACCATAAGGTGGTTGTAAAAATCTGTGATTTGTAATTAAATGTAAATAAAAATTTATACTTTCTCTTAAATAAGATACAAATATTTTCAACTCACAATTAACCCATAATTGCATCTGATATAAGATCATTTGTGAAATACCAGTGAAAGAGAAATATTCAACAATAATTCTAATATTTAAGTAAGCTGAAAATGTTTTGAAGGGGTGTGTATAGGTTATCTAAAAATGCCACAACAATTTATATAAGATAATTGACAATTTTAGAATATTTTCAAAATAAGACAGCACTGAAACCAATTACTATTGACTTCTCCTGAGAAACAACTCTATGGTTATGCAGTTGTTTTCATGATTTGCTTTCATAATATATGTATATAAATATTAATCATTTATTTGTTGAAATTAACAAATTTAAGTGCAGTAGCATCTGATTAAAATAAATGAGATATACCTTCTAGAGTTTTCTTTCATGTAGCTGGGATCAGGATATTTCACCTTTAGGAAAGTCCATATGGAGACCCTTTTCCTAGATAAAGATACTTAAATGTGCATATTTAGGATTTGCTAATATTTTAATAGTTTTGGAAGTGATATAGTTGATTTCAACTGATAATATTCCACCATACTAAAAGATGTTTAAGACCTTAATGTTTTAATTATTTTTGTATATCATATTTGTCAACCTCTGTCGGCTTATGCTTTTAAAGAGGTTTTAACTAGAGCTGTGAAATGCCTCTGTAGATAAAGGCATTTACCACTAATCCTGACAGAACTGCATTAAATCCCCAGAATACATGGCAGAAGATACAAACCAGCTTCCATAAGTTATGTGCTCTCTTCCTGTATGGAGCCACACAAAAGTCATTAAATATTGTTAAATTTTAATTGTAATAAAATATGCACAATTTAAAATTAACTATGTCAACTCTTCTTATGTAGACAGTTATTCACTTCTTATATATTTAAATCATTGTATTTCTTTTTAAAAACTGACATTTTAAAATAATGTGCTGAAGAAATATAATCGAACCATTCCTACATAATCATGAATATAAAAATCAAATTTTAAATTTTCTTTCCTAAAATTCAATGCTTAGGTAGAGGTACATGTGCTTTATAAATTAAAATTGTAAAAATAGTTATGTAGCAAAATAAAATACAAAACTCTAATTGTATTTCACTCATTTTTACTTCCCCTACTGGTTTTTATGCAGATTTATTCCTTTAATAATTTATATTTTTATGCAGATTACTAGACAGCTTTCTCTATGCATTTGTGCCTACAGAATATATTTGCATAGATTTGTATAAATTATATTCCATATTTTTCATATCTTGTTATTGTGACTTAGTTACATATCAAGGAAACATTTACATTATATACAAAATATAATATTATATTTAAATATAATATCATTAATAGTAAAACTTTTCAATATTTCAACCATCTTTAACTTTATGAATAAGTGATAATGCCTAAGTATTCATCAGCGGAGAATGGTTGGTATAAAGGAAGAAATGCAATAATACTTCTACCTCTTTAGCCACCACAATGATTTTCTCCCAAGGAAATAAAAACTTTTAAGACTTTACATTTTTGGCACGTATGCTGAAATATGTCATTATCTTTTGATCAGACCAGTACTCAGAAAGCTTCCCACATGAATCATGTCCATTTATCTTGTATATATAAATTTTCTTTACTTGAGGTGTGTCAGTTTTATAATGGCTAATCATAACAACCATTTATTTCACCATTGTAATAATGGAGAAATGCTATGAATACATATACATTTTAGATGAAGTGTGCTCCACTGCATTTCTTCTTACTTTTTGATTTTAGGGTAAACTTTTACTCTGCCGTCCATACTTTCCCCAATTCACAGCAATATTTCTACCTATATTCTCAAGTGCTGGGATTCCAGGCATAAGCCACTCCCCCCCCCATACTTTCTTTTTTCAACATATCTTTGCACATCAGTTGAAATAGCTATGGCATAATTTCCTTAGTCAAATTGGTTAAGCAAATGACATTTTTTTATTCCTATAGATTTTCAAAGTATTTTAATGGTGGACATTTTTAAATACCACAAAGCATCTTCTTTGCTCTTTAAAGTATTTTTATATTTTTGAAATTTATATTAATACTTCACCACTGTCAACACCTCAAAATGTTCCCCTTTTACTGAATAGAGATATTTTCTCACAATGTACTAATATAACCAAATAAATCAGATAAAATTCTACAAGTCTGTTACTTTTTTCTCTAAATTTTGGTAACGGAATGATATGTATGAAGAAAAAGTTTAGCATTCTCTCTCTCTGTGCCCTTCTGTATCTCTCATTTTCTCCTTGTACCTATCACTCTGTTTCTATCTCTGTCATTTTCTGTCTCTGTCTCTGTCTCTCTTTCTCTGTTTCTGTCTCTCTCTCTCTGTCTTTCCCTCTTTCTCTCTCTCTCTTTTTCTGTCTCTCTGTGTATGTGTGTATGTGCATGCGTACATGTCCAGCACAAGAAAGTTTGTATATCATTTTCTTGATTCCATAATCTGATTATTTGCATAGAATTATAAACATGTACATTTAGCTCAGGTGAACATATTTCACATAGGCTACAAGTGTAAAGCTCATTGCAGATATATAAAAAGGTAACATTCAATTCTGTTTTCCATAGGTACTTATTTACCTCTCATTTCTCAGAACTTAGAGAAAGAACTTTAACATTCTCTTTTTAAAACTCATATAAAAGATTTTTGACCAGCAATGGTAATATAATTATCATTTACATGAGTAAATTTTTGTTATACTTATTTCTGTGAAGTTTGTGCCTGCATGATTAGCTGTAGAATCTCAGATAAATTACACTTTGACCATTTGTTGCATGGCATTTTCAGTTTGCAAAAGGAAAATGAACTTTTTTTTCATAATTCACTGCCTGAATATCTGAAAAAATTATCTTTGCATTAGGGAATTTGTGTAACTGAACAAAGTGTTCTTTCGTATTTCAGTTATGTCTTCTTCGTAGTAAGGAAAACTACCCTTAGGAATTATTTTATAGTCTCTAATGATAACTTCAAAACTTCAAAACTCATTGAACTAGCATAATACCACAGAGAGTTGCCCTTGATTTTATTTTCAATTCTTTCACTCTCTACCTATAGGATTGCCATTGATTTTAGTGTAACTCTCAATTGGGCTCAGGTAGCAATATCTGCTTATCAGAGAAGTGAGTACTAAGGAAGTAAAAACTGATAAAGCAATCTATGTACTCTCAGTGGTTGTGGCCATCTATGTTTTAGTTTTTCATTAGCCATGAATTTATTTAGTAAAACTAGTTTGTTTTGTTTTTTCTTTTTTCTTTCTTTCTTTTTTTTTTTTTTTTTTTTTTGAGACAGGGTTTCTCTGTGTAGCCCTGGCTGTCCTAGAACTCACTCTGTAGACCAGGCTGGCCTCGAACTCAGAAATCTGCCTGCCTCTGTCTCCCAAGTGCTGGGATTAAAGGCATAAAATTATTTTTAAAGATGACTGTCAGAGATACAGTTTTTACCATGATGAATAAAACAGAAGTGACCTTTTCTCTTAACCGTTTATTGATTTGATGAATATTTTCTTTGTGCCTCTTAAAATACCACATAATGCATGTGTTCAAAATAAACCAGCAAAACTGTAATTCTTTGTAATTAATGGTGTGCTGTACAATGGCCCATGTATTAAACAAGTATGAATATCTACTATGATAAATTGCTTTTGTTTTCAAACCCACATCTGTATTAGTTCCAATTCCAAGCAAAACCAGTTATTTAGGATTAGGCTTCTGATGACAGTTTCCAGTAGGTAAAATTGCCATTTTATGTTTTTTTTCTGCTTTTCTGTAGAAATGGTGATTATGCTTTAGAAAATATGATTAGTTACTTAAGAACTGTAGTTATGCTTTAGAAAATATGATTAGTTACTTAAGAACTGTAGTCACTATTCTACTTGTTTATTGCTTTTCTTTCAAGGAACAGACAGAATTCTAAGATTGTCTAGAAAGGCTGAAAAGGTGTGAAACTGATGGTAGAAAGCAGATGACTCTTTCTTCCTAAAAAAAAAAATGGATGTGCATGCTCACTGTCAACCTGATGCTTCCTTATATATCCTTCAAAATATGACCGTTCTGGCAGCTGTACCATTATCCTTTTCTAGGGATTTTTTGGGAGGAAGTTGTTGAATCTATATGTCAGTTTCATTTGATATATATATATCATTATGCAATCCTGATTATCTTGATATAACTTCATTTGTTGTATGTGTAAAAAACTTTCTATATTGCATTCATTAATTTTATTTTAACTGATATATACTAAGTGTACACATTTGCAAATGATGTACAGAATTTTGATTGATAAACACAATGTGTGATGATCAAATTATTTCTTGATGCAAAATTCATAATTCTTAGGTTTAAGAATGTAACACTTATATAGCTTCAATAAAATGAAAAAAAGCATATTAATTTTTACCTACCAATTTTGAAAATAGAATTTATTTGCTACATCAAGCTTTCTGTGCTGCAGTTCTCTAGAACTAACTCTAAATTGTTTGCCATTAATCAGAGTTTCTTTAGCCCTTTGTCGATCATTAAAATGTAATAAAGACTCTGATGTAGTAAAGTCTGTAGTTCTCAGACTCTGTTGCCCTCTATAACAGTCTCTATATGTATAAAATTTACCTGTGATTTTCCTTCTAAAGGGGCAATTGTTTATTTCTGTTTCTGTGCCCAGTGCAACTCCCTTAACACATAAAATTTACATCAAACTGTAATAGAAAGTTTACACCTAAGACTGGAGAACCTAGTGCCAGATTGTTTTTCTCCTGAGATTGATAACCCTTACAATTAAGTGACCACAAAAATGGTTTTAGCATATTTCTGTGGACACTTAAACGGGTGCTGACTGCTTAAAATGCCTTTTTTTTTCTTTACTAAAATGAGGTTTGGCTGATACATTGACACTTTGTGGCTTCATTCTCCTGGACTTGGTCTAGTAACACTTATTTGAGTCACCATTTAAGTCTCTTTAGAGTGAATTAGTCATGTCTAGAAGCATCTTCTTAGGTTTCTTTTTTCCTTTTGTCAGCTTCAGAGATATTCAATTTCTAATGAAGAATTTAGACTTATGTCTGGCTTTATTTGCTTTTTACACTTATATCAACTTGCAAGTTCCACATCACAACTTTCTTACTTAACCCTCATGGGTATAGGAAATATAGGCCATTAAATCCTTTTCTATCTTTAGTACCTAACATTTCCCTTATTAAAATACTATTCCCTACTTTCTATATTTTAATATCTTATCCTCTAGGCTTATTAATTTGAGGTTTGTCTCTTTCCTTATGTGTCTAAACAGCTAGATCAAATTTACTTGAGTTCTACTGTCCAAGTCCACCACCTAATGACTGGAACTGCTTATCTCATTTAACGTTTATAACTGAAAATATTGCCATGCAATAATGCACAGCTTCATTTTAATGAGTTACTTAATATGTACTAAAGTGTAAAAATACTTCATCTAAAATGAATTCCTGAGAGAAATAAATTCATAACAATTCATTTCTAACAATAAATTCCAAAAAATCCTTGAGAGAAATTAAAACATCTTTACTACATTTTAATGTTTATACAGGCAAGCTAATATTGAAGAATCAAACATGAATGTTGAGCCTTAGGGAGAGATCATGTACATTTGGTCACTGTGGTATGTATGCCCCAAATTACTGTAAGTTGCTTCTTCCCTTCATCTCTTAGATTTTGATGAGGGTTTAGGGATGAGATGGCATGCTATCTGCTTCTTAAAGAAAAACAAAAGGGAATTTCTAGTTTCCAAATTTATTTAAAATGCAATTTTGATTATCTTGTGCACAGATTTAACTTATAGACATCCTTTAGTCAAGAGCCATTAATTCTATGTCAGTAGTTATATATTACTATGTAGAATAAGTTAGCTAATGAAATGTAGTTCATTGATAATTTAAGAAGCACATACAAAGTGCCATCAGGAATAAAGATATTGTAGAAATTTAGCTGGGTACCTCAGAGGTCCCTACAAGCCCATTTCTAATTCTTTGGAAGTCTAGTTGTACCACATCTTAACTCTGTGACCTTAAACAGGTTGTTTGTGTACCCGTGGCTCTTTATCCAAGGTTCTATAAATGTTTCAACTTTATTTGTGCATGTCTATTTATACATGCCCAGGTGTGTGCCTCTACACATATATGGAAGCATGATGACTGGATAGGCATACCAAATCAGTAACTATGGCGGAAATATATGCTATCATTGTGATACAGTAGACTTAGAGAATAACAGGAACCTATTTATAGAAATGCCATAAAATGGTTACTTGTTTTCAATAATGAATGCAGTCTATCTTACCAGACATGCATACCTCATAGTTTATGGTATCAGGAACACATAGCTAATGAATTAAAATTGCATGTTACAGCATGGACTGAAGCAGATTGTCTCCAATGCCATTTAAGTCAGATAGTGCTGAGTGTAAAGCTGCTATATTTTAGAATTAACATATTTATTCATTTAAAAATATGTAGACTATATTGATAACCAAACAATTCTGCAGAGCAAATTGTATGTTTTAGTTTAAGATTAGCATTTTAGAAATGTTATTAAATCGTACAATTGTGCCATTTCATGAACTGACTCCCTGGATTTTCTCAAGAGAATTGGAAATGTAAATTGAGTCATTCAAGGAAATACTGAATCTCAAAACATTGTTAGATGCCAGCTTTCTCTTATACAGAATTTCTTTTTTTATTTACTAAAGGTATCTGGGGCTAGTGTTGATATTTGGAACATACTTCCATAGCTATATACATATTTCTTAATCCTAGCAATTCATGGACATTAATTTTTAATGCATGCAAGGTTTATAACCTTGTCTATGATTTTTTAAATGTATAAAAAATGTAACTATTAGATTCTTACTGTGGTAACATCAACTATTTTCCTTCTAGGTACTAATTATTTCATAAAACCAAGTTATATATATAACCACATAGCAGTCAGGATGTTAATCAGAGATTGTGATTCTTATGAACAATCACATGTTAGAAGATTTCTCCAGACTTTTAAATTTCTTTTATTTATATTAGAGCAATATAAATATAGGCATTTAGATTGACTCTTTAAACTTTTATTTCAATGCATGTTTTAAAATATTTGTTTTTATTTATTATATGAAAAGTTAAATGTAAAATGTATAAGTAAAATTTATTCCCTTAAAAGGACATAGAAATGAACTAACTGGATATATCTAAAGGAACTAGTGAACTTATTAAATGAACATTCATTCATTCAACAAATATTTAAGATTATATATTATCAGCTACATTGACAATTATGTGCTAAAATTAAAAGTTCCATTTTTTTCTATTGTATCTTCTCATTATTCTTGCTCCTTGTTTGTTACATCACAGTACATCATTGTACAAAGAAAGTTTGAATGTTACAGTATTGTAAATACTATTTATTTGATGTTAGGTTTGTGAAAATGAAACAAAGTACAGGATCAGCAGTGAGTTGCAAGTCCTTAATTCTTTCCTAAAAAATCTAACCCTTAAAAATCTACTTATTTTTTCCCCATTTTCTATGTGGTACCTTTTACCCCATCTAGAAGTTATCTCATTTGTTTTCAGCCATGTTTCATTAATCCAAAAACATGCATGCAGCATGCATAGGTAGATGATAGATAGATAGATAGATAGATAGATAGATAGATAGATAGATAGATAGACAGATATAGTTATATATTCTTTCCTTTACACATCCAGTGTGATGAAAATTAAAAGGAAATGCATTAATGAATTATAAATATAGTTAAAAATAATAAAAAATAGAAAAATGATAAAATAATAAGTATAGTTAAGCCCCATTGTTTCTGAAGATTTTCAAAAGGCCCTGGCTTTACTTATTTTCTTGGCTCTAATGGTGGATTGTTTTTTTAAAAAAGCAACCATTCCCATAACTTCCAAGTTATCTTTTATACAAAGTACAATGATCATCAGAAGAGAGGATTTTTTTTCCTTTGCTCCATTTTTACCTCTGGTTTATCCATATAGTTTTCATTTAAAAAAACACAAAATTGGAAAATTGAGATTATTCGAGTACATAGTTCTAAAGTATTGGACAAAACAAAGAGGATTTTTTTTTTGTTTTAAAACAAGCTTAGAATGCTTGATGAAGCAATTGCTTGGATTCAAGTGGACTATAAATGCCACTGCCATTCAAGGTACTCCTTTATAATCTCTAGCAGGTAATCTATAAATCCCAATGACCTAGAAGGGCAAGACAAGGAGTGCAGGTGCTTAGGCACCATGATATCATTAGCAATAATCAATGAATAGCTGTGTTTTCTCACTAATACATGGGTAGAGTACCAAATTATTGAGCAATGTTAGATTGCTCTTTTATTGAGCTCATTAGTCTTGGAAGAATTCATTAATCATTTAAACTTAAAAGAAAAATGTAAACTGGGATTTGGGAGAATGATCAATAACACATAATTTTGTGTTTGTGTGTGTGTGTTTGAAAAGTACTGAGAATTAAAACTAAGACCTGTCAAATTTATGTGCCTGATATAATTAACATGCAGCTTTTTGTATCATTTTGAAGTTTCCTTTTTGCTTCAGAAATCACAGTTAGCATAATGAACTCTTACCACATATTAATTGGTCACTATTCTTCTATCAGCATATAACGATTCCATTCCTCCTTTTTACGGTTAGTGATTGTAACTCATTTTAGAGCCATGTTTATTTTCATCTGAACTGTTAAAATAATCTGATAACAGCATTTTTTGTTATTTTACCTGTGACGTGCGTGTAATCGTCTCGCCAGCAAGAACGCACGCGGACACACATCAGGATCCTTCCGCAGCAAAACATTTATTCCAAAACAAAATGGTGGAAGACCCCAGGCCTGGAAAAAGCACTGTTTATATACCTTTAGAGCGGTGTGCTCACCTTTGATGGGCTGCTTACTCGTTGCGCGCCAAAACGCCGTGGGATGGGCTTTGACTTTGGCGGGCTTTTACCATAGCACATGCGCAGTTTACTTGTTTACTAGGAAGAGCACCGGATGCCAGCGCCATGTTGCAATGGCGGATTTTCCCAGCGCAAGCTGCGGCTTCCTACATTTACCCAGGGTATTAGCTATATTTTCTGTGATATCTCTTTAAAATACTCATTTTTCTATTTGTGGACAGTTCAAATTTCTGCATTATTTAATAAAGTAAATCTGCATACTTTAACATGGATATAAATATGTCATAAAGTATTATTATTATTATTAAATCATATATTTTCAGAGGAGATACATGATACATAGGAAGGTTTGGTGTGTTTCCAAATTCAAGGAACATATGTAAGGGAAATAACAGGAATATAAAACTCGTACTTTAACTATATAAAGTCAAACAGAACAGAGACATTTTTTAATGTTCCATCCTATTTCTGTTTAAGCATAACCATCACACCATTTTAGCTCCATCAACTGCTATTTTCACTCACGTGTAAATATTATATATAGTGAAACCCATTATAATTTATTTTTTTATTTCTATCTAATTGCTTATGCACTTATCTTATACCTTACATAGCATTTCCTTTAGGTAATATTCAAACCTTTTTTTCTCCCTTTAACTCTTATGATTTTGCTCCATAAGGCACTCCATAGTATTTCTGTGGCATATAGTTCACACACTTCCATCATTGCATGCATACCATTTTTCATGTGTGTGTATATAATATCTTGACTTTTTGCAATAGTGTACTTTTCCAGTTTCATGGCCGAGACCATATTCATAAATATTTATTGAATGGGTAGATTCTCTATGTGTCAACCTAATGCATTATGGCAACAACATGAACATTTACTTTCTATTATTTGTAAATCATGTTTGAAAATTATATCCAAAGCACCTTTCTGTTAATATTGTAATTTTGCATACTAAAGGATAGTTGATCATTTCTAATTTTTGTTAAACTTCCTACACTGATCTGTAATGTACATTCTTGCTCTATGTTCGTTAGCTTGATTGACCTATTTTGTTTTAGAGTTGCCAAACTTCATTCTGTTTATTTTCTTTTACTGCCACTCCTATATTTGTTTCTGGCTATTTATTTTAGTCTTAATAAAGGTGAAACCAGTAAACTGTATGGTTTTCTTTAAAACATGAGGAATCACCAGCCACAGATTTTTTGTTCTGCACATTAATTTGATGAATTCTGAGTGTTTATAAGCCACTATTGAATAGATTATGTTTAACTTCCTGTTCCTACATTCTGTACATCTTTTAGCTGTCTATTAATATAGCTGTTAAGAGTAGAAATGTTAACATTGATAAGCTGATTGAGAGATTTTTAGAGATAATTCAAGTCTATATTAAGTTTTAGAGAAAATATACTTCTATAAATGTTTTTCAGAAATCTTCGATTAAGTAAGCCTTAAGCATTGTCCTTACTACTAACAATGACTTTATTCCAGGCCTTATATTTAAAGCTTGCCATTTCACAACTTAATGTATCCCACATGGGAATGGCATTGCTTTCCTAGTATAATGGATGATTAGATTGACAGAGTGGTTAAGAAACTCAATTTATGCTCTTTGTCTCTTCAGTCTCATTCTAGAGCTAAGATTTAATCCTTTCTATATTTCCTACCCAACTTCATCAAAATTGTTTAGTTTAAAAACTAACAACAACTATTGGATATAAAATATGCGGATATGGCGTATTTTTATGTAGCGAAATATGGGCAAATAAGGATGGAAATATAAGTTTAAATGGAAATATAGACATAAATATAGATAAAATAACATACACGGAATGTTTATTTACACTTGCATCAAAGAGAAGTAGAAATGTGCACAATTTTTGATGTTGGTTCAAATTAAATTTTGAATATATTTAGGAATAAATTTACAATTAAGAAAATAATTATGGCCCAAATCCTTATATTGGTAACAGGACATCATCAAGCAAAATTGAGAAAACGCTAAAAATGAGTTAGTTACCTGAAAAGTCAGAAATCACTAGTAAGCTTCAATAAGGTGTCAGATAGATTACTGATTTGTCAGAGATTAAAATCTTGACTTGATCATTAGATTTACCAATCTGATAGCTTTTAGTGACCTTGATAGACATGGCCTTAGAAAATATTGCAATACATACAAAATGCAAAGAGGGATTTAATACAAAAGAGAAAATTGAGAACAAATGGAGGTAACAGAGAGTACCCTCCTCCGGATGAACTAGTTTCACTTTTAAGAGCAACAAAGAAATGGAGCTTTGACTGTGGGTGGGAAATGGAGTCAAGAGAAGCTGTTTCTAAGAAAGGAAAATAATAACCTAGAATGCTCGTGGGAATAATGTAGAAGAGAAGGAGTGCTGGATAATTCAGGAGTGAGAGAACTAATTGCTGGAGCTCTGCCCTTGAGTAGTGGATCTAGAGCACACAGGCAGAGTTTGTAATTAATACAAGCTGGTAAGCTATGGTTTTGGGCATCAGTGCAGCTGTGTGTGGGGAGGTGTGACAGGATCAGGGCTTTTCTACTGACTGCTTCAAAGTTATCAGGTAAATGAGAAGCAATTGTATTGACTGAAGTGAGGAAATCTTTCAAGTTGGAGGAAAAGGAAAAGAATAAAATAGTCATCTAGATAATGAATAAATGTTACTAAACATTGAAATGTCCTCAAGTTTGGAATTGTAATATGTTGTTTCTACCCAAGACAACTTAGTGCAGAATCATGAGACTATGTCATGATTTAGTGCTTTTAAAACATCCCCCAGTACATAGATAAATTTGATGGTAATTAAGATTGAAGGTTATGCTAAGTGTCAACTTGAAGTTAGTGGTCGTGAATTTAAAGTGAAACCAATTAGAATAGTTAAGTGCTTTTCTCCAGAACTCCCAATAAAAGAAACGTGGGCAATGTATGAGAGGTTTATAGGAAGTAGTTGGTTTTACTAAGTGAGCACTAGAATGGAAAGCAAGCTAAGAGTTTTGAGACATATTCAAAATACTTTCTGAAACACACTCGGAATTAAAAGAAGTGAAAATATGAAGAGGAGTATCAGGGAAGCCTACTAGGTAACTATGTTACAAGGCTTGATGATAGTATGTTTATTGCAATAATTATGAGAGTTAGCCAGATAAATAGAACCTAGAACTTAAATGCTTAAAACTGAACTCTAAAATCATCTAGAGTATGGCCTCAGGGTAAGGAAAGTAGAAGACATGATACCTTAAGGTACAGAGTACAGTGAAATGCTAAGTCATGGTCATGAAAGAAATATTTTCAATGGCTATTTGAAGTGGCAAAATCTCTGAGCTGTTATATATTGCAAAGTAATTGATAAGCAGGAATTAATGTCTTCAGGAAATGAGAGACAGAAAGCTACATGCTCTGGGGTAGCTTTAGTTTAATTTTACACAGAGATATTCCTTGTTAGTGTTTCTATTTGGTAATGCTTTGATCAAGATACTTTCTGTACAGGGAATATAAATTCAAATTTTAGGTAAGAAGTTTGTTGCTGCGTTAGGATTTTGTTTGTTTTCTTCTTATGTACAGTAACACAGTGGGAAGAAATTCATTATGCTAACAAAAGTCTTATTAAATTTATCCAATGCTAAAACTACCCAAAGCCTCCAGTGTACCACATGAAATATAAGTTACCACTAGTGATAGACTTCTCTGTATTCCACATTCATTGGATGTGATTGATAGATATTTTTAGATCATTCAAAGTATTACAATGCATTTGTACAATATGAACATTTAATGTGTAGAGGAGAAATGTTGATCTTTCCATGACTGAGATAGCAGATACTTACACCTAACATAATGTAATTTACTAGCTTTTTTTTTTGGCATTTTTTTGTATTGGATATTTTATTTACATTTCATATGTTATCCCCTTACCCCATCCCCCACCCACCCGGGAACCCCCCATCCCCTTACCCCTCCTCCTTCTTCTCCGTGGATGTAACCCCCACCTACCCCCCCCCACTCCCACTTCCCCTCCCTCAAAATTCCCACCCCCTGGGGCGTCCAGCCTTCATGAGGTCAAGGATCTCTTCTTCCACCTGTGCCCGGCAGGGCCCTCCACTCTTACATATTCAGCTGAAGCCCTGGATCCCTCCATAAGTGTTCCCAGGCTGGTGGTTAGGACCCTGGGAGCTGTGGTTGGTTGGTATTGTTGCTCTCCTCATGGTATTACTAGCTTTTTCTACAACAGTCTCCAAACATGCAAATCATCTTGACTCCCAGGAGAGCCATGAGTGATTCATCGATTCCAAATATCTCTCTGTCACTTGGAGGGAGTTCTCTCACCTGCAATGCTTTATGTGAGTTTACAAATTTAAACAAACTGATTTCTCTGATTATCATTTTTTCACCAAACAGAATTGAAAATTTTATTTCTAGTGTCAATGCTGATTAATTAGATTATATTCCCATACCATTAATTACCATTGATCAATGTAATTTTCATGGAAATATATATATATATATATATATATATATATATATATATACATATATATATATTAGGTCAATTATGTGTTAACATGTGTGAAGGGTTTTTATCATTTAGCACCTTGTTTATGTGTAGATATACCAGTTGCATTAAGTATATGCATCTATTAAGTATAATCTATTAAGTATAATCTATTAAGTATATGCATTTGTTTTATCAGTTATATACAAATCGAAATTAGATTCCCTAAAGTAGATCAAGAACTTACCATTATCTACTTAAAACCTTTAGTTGATGTATAGAATGAGTTATTGTATTTAATTTTTATGGTAATTATCTTAGTAAAACTTTTTTGTCAAGATTTGGTTTTCAGTTGTAGTGAGGGTATTTTCAGATCTAAGAGAGCTGAATATTTTCTTATCTTTTCTGTTTTACAACACATTCCTTTTTGCTAGTAACCTCCCGCCATCAAAACAATTCTACATCTCTATATTTCAGAATCTTATAATGTTTTGTATTTAGTTCCATGTTACAAGCGTAATGATCCTGATAGCCTTATTCTATAAGAGGGCAGATGCATATCAAATCCACCATTCCATAGCCTTCAAAAGTATAAAAGTATACTCTTGATTAAAAATGATACTAGATAACTAATAAACTGCATTTGTAAAAGATTATAAATCACCCATTATATATATATATATATATATATATATATATATATATATATATAAAATACAGTTTCAGGAATCCTAAACCATTAGATTTTTTAATTATACAATATTGTTTATCCAGTATTTTGCTTATTGTGTATCTTTTATCATGCACACATTTGCAAGCACTTAAATGTTTATAAATAGTATTTCTCTTTCTAGGTACTTAATAAATTTGGTAAGACAATGAATAATACTTTTGACTCTTTCACTCCTTACCTAAATGTACAAGTCTTGTAATGGGCTAGTATGAGTTCCTTTGCCACCAGGCAACTTTGCTTTTTCGAGTACTATATATGATAGTATTACATAGTATTTCTTCTGCTCAGTGTCATTATGCACTGGAGTTATGGAAAGGCTCAAAAGAAGTCTTTGCATTCAGAAACTGTGCACGTTCTTCAGCATTGTGGAACTTCCATCGCTCTTTGATTCTCCAGCTCTCGAAACTCTATAAAATGAACTAGTTTAATAGCTCCTTAAGGCTAGAGAATGGTGCAAATACTTTCACATACTTCATTCTACCACATTTGCCTGTCCCACTATCAAGCCACAGTATATGGTGTAGGATTTTCAGTCATCTCATCTTTTTACCATATGATGTCCTACTTATTCGCATGCATGAAACATTTATTAAAATTTTACCATACACCATACCTTTGAAAATAACAAAGGATAAATTAGATCTTCCAATTAAAAGGTTCTTGCTATTCTATTTTGCTCAAGAACTGATTATTTAAAATAAATCTGATAAGGTATCAATGAAGAGCAAGGTATCTAATTTCTCTTTTATTATTCTTGTTCTAAATCCAAAAAAAAAAGCCACCATAGTGCCCACAGTGTTAACCATTTCTGATGCAGATTAGTTTTTGTAGTGCTTCTTTATAATTCTGCTGCTATCTTTAATACTTATCAAGTCCTTTATTCAGCTTGCTATAATAATTTGCAACAAAGTTCCTCAGAAACTAGCTTATGAGCAAGAGAATCAAAACTTGTCTTCACTCTTTCTATTTTCATTTACAGTGAAATATAGTGATAATTACAGTGTCACCCTTAAGGAGCTGATGATTAGCACAGTCATTATATGTTAAGTACTTTGAGTACAAGAAACCCTTCATAAGTACATGATTCATATGGTGTTCTCCAGAATGCCAAATGTAACAGCATACTTTTTGTGTTTAATATACTTTATTTTAGAGGCTTTTTTTTCACAGACATGTAAAAATTCATTTTATTCTAATAGTTTGATTTGTAAAGAGTTTGACCTATAGATCAGACATCCTTAAAGGAAAATAAATGGACTAAGAAGTTAAACTACTTACCATAGATCATAAGGTCAGTTATGAAACACAAAGCCCTGATAACAGTTCAGTACGTATGTCACTATACCTGAATGTTATCAATCTTACTGGCTTTGTAGTTAGCCTTGCTCAAAATTTCAACCATATCAATGATAAAATTAAGGCTTATTATTAAATAAGGACAATGCATAAAGTTGAATAGCATTCTCTATGACATTAGAATATCTGAACTATTTCAAATAATATATTCAAATAAACAATGTGATATCTTTGTTCATATACTTTGATAAGAATCACATGTCTCTATGTTCATGCTAATTGTTCATGTGGATCTTTCATCTGTCTTATTACACACACCTCTCTGAGTCTCTTACTACAAAGAACCTCTGGGAGTCTCATCCTTTCTCCTTTTCTAATCGTATTGATAATGCTAAACCCTTAGATTATAATTGTGTTAAACTTAGATTATAATTGGCAAACATTTATTGTTGTCTCACTCTGTTGTCAGTATTCTATTAGTAATGTCACTCACTTCCTTCACAAATTGTAGGACTAAAGCACTTCTACTTATTCATTTTTGACCTTCTCATTCACACTGATCTTAAAATTTATCTCTGGCTTTTGTTTATTTATTTATTGGTTTGTTTGTTTTGTGTATTGAAATGGAGCCTCATACACTCCAGACTCTTCTTGAAGTCAGCATGAAGTTGAGGTTTGCTTTAAATAATATTTTTCTTCTTTCATATCTTCACGGAATTTTTCAGAAAACAGATGAATTTTTGCTAGGAGCTTGCTTGTATTTTCAGATCATATTATTCTTAAGGAAGCAGAATTCAATAACTATGAATTATGGTTAGGTAGTATTTTCTTGAAATTTATCTAAATCCACTGAATAGCTTTGACTAACTTTTTCAAACATTACTCTGATCACTTAATGCATTGCAATTTATATACATGGAAGAAGACAGTGTAGAAATATTGTAAAACAGTATATAATAATATGTTGATGATATGAAACTATGACACAAAATATATTCTTGGCTAAAAGTTTCAAAATTGGAAGTGAAAATTTATCTAAATATGCATTACATTAGACAATTTTGTGATTACATTATTTTTACGTCTAGTATATATTTGGTATTCAATTATTCATCAAATAAAAAGGGTAAAAGTGACCGTGAAATTTTCTTACCGCATTGATTTTCCTATCAAGTGTCTCTGCTGTCCCCATTATTCTACTTCTTTACAAGTCTTCATTCCTGCCTCTATACATTATTTGGGCCTATATATTAGGGAATGCTAAAGCAAGCCTCTAAACACAAAACCCTCTCCTCTACAGAAGAGATGCCCAGGCTATAATTTTAAGTTCATTGGTCGCTATGTACCAGATGGATAAAAATTTAAAGATACATTTTGGACTCTTATATTAGAATCATTTATACATGTTACTCATATTATAGTCCAGGCAAGATTATTTCTAATATGGATTTCGTGATAACTCTGGAGTTCTAACAAAATGATATATTTTGTTATACATAATATTTATACTACATAATATTTACTGAATTCTCTGTGATCTAGCAATACCTCAATGTGGTAACAAAATTTCAAGGTCCCTTTTACCCTTATTATTTGATGAAAGATTGAATAACAAATATGTATTCAACAAAAATGTAATCAACAAATATGGATGATTCGAACCAATGGCAAAGGCAAAAATGATATAGGACTAATAAATGTATATTAAACAAACAAACAAAGTTCATCTTACCTGAATTAAAAGCTTATTCTTTTATTTTTAAAATTTATTGATTTATTAATTAGCATTTTGAGACAAAATCTGGTTTTGCAATGAAGCTTGTTCTCATTATACAGCTTAGGATGCCCTTAACTTTGTGAACCTGTGACTCTGGCTTTGTTAATTTTGCAATTATAGGCTTATATTATAATATCTGTCTATTTTACTTAACAGTTTATATGATAGTCATTTGTAATTTAATCAACAAATATTTGCTGAAGTATGACTTAATGTTAGGTTTTGTTTGAAATTGACTTATGTGTTCTGGCAGTATTATTGTATTCCTCAACAATTTGCAGTCTACAAGGTATATAGGGAGGCATACAGAAAACAACAACAGTAACAACATAAAAACAAAACTACAAATATTTATCTCTTTGATTGACTGAGGGATATGGTTATTATTAATGTATAACCTTTGAAAAATGCATAGCATAAAATATAGAGTAGCATAAATACAAAAAAAATGATCTTTACATTTTTGTCGATTTTATTTTGGTGCAACACTACCGGCCTTAGTCTATTCTATGTTGCTTTAACAGAACACCAGAATCTGAATAATTTATTAGGAAAAATACATATTCTTCACAATTCTAGAGACTGAGAAATCCAAGACCAACATACTAGCAAATAAAGAAGGCCATCTTCTTTCAATATTACATCTGAGAGACCCCCACACTGTAAAGGAGCAAAAGGCCAGAAGTAAGATTTTAATTTTATAACTAAATATCATCATTAATGCATTCATGAGAATTGAAGCCTTATGAAATAGCCTCAACTAAAGAATCTTAATTTCTGCTAGAATTTTTTAATGTTTGCCAGGGGTTGAACTTAGGATCTAAGGCATGCTACTTAAGCATTTTACTACTAAACTCTATCTTCTACACATTCATGACTCACAATGTACTTATAAGACAATAAAATATAAACATGAGTTTTGGATAGACTATAAAACACAGCACTATATTTTTATATATAATGTATTACTTGCCTACATTGCCTTTGGTAAACTTCTGTCTGACCTTTTCACATTTGAATAAATGTGAAATGAGTTTATTAGGATATTCCATGGAGTTACTAAATATTGAAAGCTCAATGTGAATAAAATCTTTTCTTGCCTAATGAACATATTTTTAAAATTTGAGTATCTATGGAAATGGACTCAAATTTAAAAGAAAATGTTATTAATAGGGAAGATATACCATAGGGGATTTTTGTGCATGCTCCATATTTATAGGTAAACCTAAGCACTTAAAATGCATCATAAAAAATTAGACAGGGGGCAACATTAGGAAAATAAATTACAATCCCAAAGACTGCATATTAATATTATTGAAACATTTCAAAATATGTCTGAAAGCTCAAGTTTAATTGAATATTTTAATTTTTATTTATAATGGTGCAAGTATACTTTATTTGCATTATGCGCAATATTAACCATCTAGCAAATATTAAGTTGTATATGGAAACAACTGTCAGGCATGTTGGCCAATGACTTTAACCTCAAGAGTCTAGAAACAAAGACAGGTGGACCTTTATGACTTTGAGGTCAGTCTGATCTATATAAGTAGTTCTAAGTCAATAAGGGCTGCATGATAAGACCTGTCTCAAAAAAATGATGGAAACAACTAATCATATAGTATAACATATCAAAATTTTGTCAAAAATCCTTGTCTGTATAACAAATATATAAATGGATATTGAAAATTAAGAATAAGCTCCCTTCATTTCCTAGTATATAAGTGACTACAGAGAACATTCCAGTGGATGTGTAAATTTATGTGAGTTACAAGACTAGCATTTACTACAACCTATGTGGATTTGGAATGATAGCTCAACAGTTAAGAGCACTGGCTGCCCTTCCAGAGGGTGCAGGTTCAATTTCTAGTACCCACATATTAGTGCACGAACTGCAACTTTAGTCCCAAGTAATCTGACATATTCTTCTAACCTCTTAAGAAACCAGGATCACACTTTGCACAGATATATACGCAAGCCAAGCACTCACACAAAATTGTAAAACATAGATAGATAGATAGATAGATAGATAGATAGATAGATAGATAGATAGA
>NW_021604606.1:3860216-3868144 GCF_004785775.1 Grammomys surdaster | reverse complement strand
AGATAGATAGATAGATAGATAGATAGATAGATAGATAGATAGATAGAGATAGATAGATATCTAGATAGCTAGATATTCTTTATTTCGGTATACATATTATTTTGAGACTATCTTAATTTTTTTAAATATTGGATATTGAGCATTTTCTAAATAGATGTTAA
Source organism: Grammomys surdaster (assembly GCF_004785775.1). Classification (NCBI taxonomy): domain Eukaryota; kingdom Metazoa; phylum Chordata; class Mammalia; order Rodentia; family Muridae; genus Grammomys; species Grammomys surdaster. Next base: position 3,867,983 of record NW_021604606.1, on the reverse strand, counting down.
AGTTTATGGACTAGAAACATCTTTCTATCATCATTAGTCTATTGAAACCCTGCACATAAAATATTAATTTAAATTTATTCAATGAATTTTGTAGAGATTTGTTATATATTATCTTTTCCACCAATGTGTTAAATCTATATTCTATATTTAGTAAAATTGAGGTTCAAAAAGAACCGTCCCAAAAATAATGTGCTTAGAAAATTGCATAGATAGAATTCTGAATGGTCTGTTTCCATAGACATCATTGTTATCTAATCAATAGATTATTTTTTAAAAAATAAAAATACACTTACATTTAATGTGGATCATCATATAAGCATTTTCTCCTTTTTCTCATGTAGATAAGTGAAGTCACAATATACAATGTGGTGGGTGCTATGTACTCACTATTCTTTCATAAGAATGAGAACGTTATGTCATATATTCCAAATCAATAACAACAAAGAACAAAAATACACCCCCCATTTGCCTTGCTGCATAGCAAGAATATCTCTTTGTTTTTTCTTTACTGATCCTGAGGGGAGGATTATTTTCTTAGGATTACAAGTAGTCAGTTGGTATTAGGATGTTTGAAGTAAAGGACAAAATTCTTTTAGGGGGCTTAATAATTTCAATTTATCAAAGAAAATGACACTGTTTCTAATGTTTGTAGTACTTGTTCTATATGAAAAGTTCAGTTACAACATTAACACTTTCAATTTTAAATGTATTGAGAAAATATTTTCTAAATATATTATCTATACCTTAGTGTCTGTTTAACAGCCATCTTAGATACACACATAAAAGAATATGGGATTTACACAAGGTAATTTTTGAATCAACCTATAAACTGTGTTAGGGAAAATGTTTTTGATATTGTTTTATATTTCTTGTTTTTTTTATTTGATTTTTTTCTTTTGTTTTTCTATTTGCTAAGAGCCTAAGAATCTCCTCCAGAAGTTGCTTCTGTATCAAGTTAGCAGCCAAGTTAATTTAATGGCTCTTTGCTTTATAGAAACTGGGATGTGTCAGAGACTTGGTCCTCTATGCTTCATGGGAAAATTAGAGGAGTTACTATGAGAACACATTTTGGCCCAGTTATGATAAAAGGATAAACTTACATGTTGTACTATTCCTATGAAAAATAAAATAAAAGTTTAAGATATTCTGACATCTCACCTGTCCCCTTATCCTATGGGATAAACTAATCTTTGGATTAAAAAAAATTGAAAAGAAAATCAAGACACTAACATACACACATGTTCATACAACATACCCAACATGCACAAAGCATGCACACAACATGGATGCACACACACATGCATACACAAACACACACACACCACTCTCTCTCTCTCTTCCTCTCTCTCTCTCTTTCTCTCTCTCTCTCTTGCATGTATCATCCTCCAGTTGAATCTTAATTAATGAACTCATATTGCCTCTTCCAAGGCAATAAAAATATGACTGCTATCAAGATATTATGCCACACACACATCCCCTCTGGCTACCTAAACTTCTCAGCCTTCTTCCCTAGGTTATTAAAATAGGAGACTGGAATTCTCATGTAGGTGAAATATGTTGACAAGTGGTGATTTTATCTTTATAATTTCAACAAATATATGAATTGACTTTGTCACTTATTAAAATAAGTGTGCTGAATGCCCTCTGTGTGCAGATCAGGACAAGTGGCCTAATCAAGTTCAACTCTTCTGTGTCTATTTGGCTCAGCTTAATTAAAATTCAGCCCTGCGTTTGAACAAGCCACAGTGGTTTGGCAGACCTTCAAAGGGCTATACTGCAGCAAACAATAAAAGTGATAAAGACACACAATAACAATCAATACAATGCAAATGCTCCTCTAGCTTGCAACTCAGGTAAAATGTTCTTCCTTGATGTCTTCTCATCTGTTTTTGAATATAGAAATTACCCATCATAATATTTTTAAGTTTGCCTAGACTCCTCTTATCACTGGGCTGCTTCTTTTTCCACTTAAGAGAGCAAAAAACAAAATGCAGATAAGATAAATGTATGCAGTACAAATCTCTTAAGATATTTACAACTGGTCTTTTCCTAGCACGTGGTGAAAAACATGCATGAAGGATTTTTACTTGTATGAGGAAGAGAGATCTTAATTCATCTCCCATTCACTTGTGTGGGGGAGATATATTCTTGGTGATCTTTTTTTTCCAGTTCATTTGGCAGACTGCCTTGGTCCCAGATTTTCTCACAAACCACCATCTGGCATTCTCACTGTCCCCCACATATAGCTCCATCAGGACCTCCTCCAAGCAGGCTGGAGAATTTCACAGCTTCAGGGCATGGGAGTATACATGAAGTTACAGCCACTTCGGGGATGATGTATCACTTGCCACCCACATATCTTTCTCTGCTAGATGTTTAGGGGTAAGAAATACTTGGGCATTATTGATCATTAAACTAGGGAGGAGATATTAATTCAACTCTAAAAATATTTACCTTTAGCCAGTGTGCATTTAATAAGAGAGATTTAAAAACCCTGATCTGAAGCCAGTATGTTCATCTTGGAGAACTACTGCACCCAATTTTATGTAGAAGAGATATCTAAAAAATCAAGATGACTGTGATGATTACCACTCCTACAACATCTGTGATTACATTGATAAATTATCAATGAGTGTTTTTATCAGAAAACATTGAATGTTATTTCACTGAGCTGTAACAAAGGAAATATTTTACAAAAAAAATGGGTACATGAGAGCAATAACTGTTGAAGATATTTGGGATTTGTTGCAGTTTTTAACATGGTCAAATACTGTTCCTTTGTGTATATTTGTGTTTGAGTCTAGTTCTAGATCTTTCTTCAAGTACTCATGAAATTCTTATAAAGATATATTCATCATTGTAGTAGCTTGGTCACAAACTTTTACAGTTGAAAGAGGTTCCCTGGGATAGAGCCATCACAACTGTTCACAGATTTCTGGCCAACAGAATGGCTGGTTACAAGACCAGGGTTTTGTGAACTGTTGCTATGGCACTATCTCAGTGCATCTTTTATCAGCTACAATGAAAGCATCTGCTTTTCAGTGCTTTGCTGTGTCCATTAACAACCATTTAGTTTTAAACCGGCGTAACTGCTTTGTTCATTCCAGTAAGAGCATAAAAAGAAGAAAGAACATTTGAAAACATCCTTAACAGATACATGATTCCTACTGTATACTACTGATTGTGGCTTTTGTATTTTACATAAAACAATCAAACAGCTTATAAATATTTAGGCAAAGTTGTAAAAACAAAATGACTTGTTTTAAAGTAATTTATTAGAGTGTCCAAGTGAAATGAATGTATAGCTTAATCAAAAATTAGTCCTTCTAATTCTCTCATCATTTCTTTATGTAGTAAATACTCCAAAAATAAACAATTCTATTTCTAAAAAATAAATTATTTTTCAAATAATACATGAACAGTTAGTTCAACTTTATTGTAATACATCTAACAGTTGAATAATCATTTATATTGTATTCAGTTAAATTAAATATGTGAAATATTAAATGAATGCCAAGTTAAATAAGTTGAGCACACAATAATTTCAAGATATTCAATAATTTTATATATTTTTACATTTCATTAAGTGTACATGTTTATTGATATTGTTCTTAATGTTCTGAAATATAATGTGCATATCAGGTAAAAAGAAGTCTCAAAGTGAGCACCCAGTTCTCTAAATTGTTAGTAATTTGATTCTTGTTTTGGGTACCACATTCAAATTTCATAAATCCTGTATGATTATTTCAATAATAAAATTACCTCATTGTATTAGAGATGAGAAACTTCTTAAAACCAAATCAAGACTCCTATCACTGATAAAGCTTACTTGATCTGGATAGGAGAGATTTGTCCCAAATGTGAATTAACCTAAAACACCTTGACATTCTAAATAGTTTTATATTTCAGTGAAGCTAACATGTGTTTATTGTTTCTTTTCAGTTCATTTTTCTTGAGTATGTGTTTCTTCTGATCTTATTGCTGTTTTTGGACCAATATGTAATAGTGAACCTTTAAATGGTAACAAAATGTTATTAGGAGAGAACCAAGATAGGTAGAATCAGAGGCCAGCCATACTGACAGTGAACATCCATGGAGGACTTTCCGTATGCAAAGTTTACCAAATGAAAAGATATGAAATCCTCAAGTATAGACACAAATAAGTAATGTATGTGATTGTTTTCGAAAGTCCTAACAGTATGTCTCAGTGTGTGTCTGTATCACATGTGTCCACAATGTTGTGAAGGTCAGAGAAAGCTATCTAATTCCTTGGAATTGAATTTAAAGGAAGTTCTGAGCTTCCTTGTGGTTGTTAATAAGCAAGCTCAGAGTCTCCACAAAAGCAGAAAGTGCTATCAACTGTTAATCTATCTTTCTAGCTACTAATATGCTTCTATTAATTCATTAAAATGTTTTGAAAAAGTTTTTAATCACATCTATCTGGGATGAAGTCTCTCTACCTCATTCCATATTCACCCACATCTTCCAGGCCTTTTTCTATCTCTTATACTCATCTAAAAAATTCTAGTCTGATTTATCCAGTTAATACATTTATGAGTGTTGAAATATTCACTGGAGTGTGGTCACCCTATAAGGGGATACTCCTTTAAATAAAACTATCCTTTCCCCAGGGCTATTAACTGACAATTACTCCTCTGTTAATGGAAGGGGCCCCTGAGCCCTCCTCTCCTCCATGCTAGAATGCTTACTGTTCTGTTATTGCACAGTTCTCTGGCAGACAACCATAGATGCTGTAAATATTTATGAATATATTGGTCCTGACATGTCCATAAGGAATTATTTCTCTTTAAATCTCCATGGTCTCTGGCTTTTACAGTCTTCCCCCCCCCATTAAATGTACCCCCAGCCTTTGGGTAGTAATACAGACATCCTATTTGTGACTGAGAATTCTCAAAAGATATTTATTATTTATTCTTTTACCATGTCCTAATTACTGATCTATTGATAGGATAAAACACAATGGTCAAGATAGCTCATATAAGGAAGTATTTAATTGGTGGCTTGCTTATAGTTTCAGAATGTTAGTCCATGAGCATCATATCAAGAAACATAAACAGCAGGCTGGTAGGCATAGTGTTAGACCAGTAGCTGAAAGCTCACATCTAATCTATAATTTGTAGGCAGAGAGAGCTAACTGGGAATGGCATGGCATTTTGAAACATCATCTACCCTCAGTGACGTATCTCCTTTAACAAGACCATACATCTTAATCCTTTCATAAAACATTCGCACTAACTGGCAACCAAGTGTCCAAACACATAAACCTATGGAAGCTATTTTCACTCACACCACCACAGACTAGTTGTGAGTTACTTTGTTAACCACTGTTAAATTTTTCTGAAAAGGTCTGAGAGATGCACTTGTGTGGTGTGGTGTGTGTGTGTGTGTGTGTGTGTGTGTGTGTGTGTGTGTGTGTATCATAATTACATGACTGTTAGGAGCTTCAAAATTCTGAAACCTGAAATATATTTGTCACACATAACTCAACTAATAGAACACTTGCCTACCATTCATGAAACCATAATTTCTGTCCCTAGCACTGAACAAAACTGGCTGTTGTGTATTCATGATGAGCTCAGATTTGAAAATCATAAGAGAAATCAAATGCTCAGACAGGATATTAGGTTTGACAGTTGTCAATGGAACTGGAACACAAAACCTAGCTTACTCTATCCCTCCAGAAAATAGTCTTACTATTTATTATTCTACATTAGAAAACATAGACGTTAAAGCACATGTAAAAAATCAAAGTACTATAAAATAACAATTGACTTGATAATTGATGTTAACTATGATCTAATAGTCCTTGAAAAGTCTATCCATATAATCAATGAAGATTTATTGAACACTTTGAAAGCATAGTTTGAGATATTAAGTGATGTTTTTCAAAATAAAAGAAAAACACATTTTGGAGGATACTCACATTTTAGTGTGTAAATATGAATAATATATAAAGAAGTTCATTAGTAAGCATAGGTTGTGATAAATGCTTTGAGAAACTAAATCAGAAATTATAAATCAGATGATCAGAAATTCTTTTCCAGTTATCCTAGAGTAATGAAAGTGGTATCTATACGAACACATTGAAGAAATTATGACACAAAAATGAAAGCTATTTTAGAATCTTGAAGATTGAATAAGACTGGGATGACCAATGAGCTGATGATGTATATTTCAAGCAACAGGATTATTTAAAGAAAATGTGGTGAATAGTTCAAAAACTTGACTTTCACCTAATTAGTAGCATTGTATTTCTATTGACTATCTTGACATAGAATAACACTGTGGTTAACTTAGATCTTTGCCTTGGTGAATAATTAGAACCTAGTTTTAATTTTGAATTTATTTGTGAATTTGAAAATATTTGTTAAGGGAAAATTTTAAATGATAAAGAAATGGTAAAAGTGAATATTTAAAGGTATAATCAACAAAATCTTTTCTCTTATTTAGAGTAAAATAGTAAAGTAAAATATTCCTGCAATGTGGAAATGACAGCAATCAGATTTCCACTAAGGGCACCAGACTTCTGATTAGAAAACAATTCAGCAGTACATTAAATAATACAATTTCAAGTGATGGTGTGTGTGCATGTGTGTTCATATATATGGTGTGCTGACTTATGTTAACATCAATGAGTTCTGTTAATGAGATTAAGTAGAATGAAGGTTAATTTTATTGATCTGTATAAAAATTTCTGCCAAAATTGTTATATTTAATGCAGGGATGCTAAATTATTTTTTAACAATAAAGATTAAGTACATGAGAAATTTAATCAAATTTTTGTACCTTATTGATAAGAGATTTTAAATGCAAATAAATGTGTCTTCATTAGACTTCATTTATATATAATATGAAATATTGAATATAAGATCAATTTCAAATATTTTTCCTATAAAATAAGAAAACAGAGAGAGCTTATTTATGTACATTTTGATTGTCTTTGAAGGTCTTGATTGAAAATTGTCTATTTAAATATTTAAATGATATATACAAACAAAATCCTTCATGCACCCATGATGTCAGATAGCTCTTATGCTTTTATGTGTTCTGTCTTTATATTAAATGCATAGGATAAAATAGTAGCTATTGTACACTTATATTAAAAATATTTTGGGTACACAGTAAAATATATGGAACTAAAGTGTAAATATCTGTTTAATTTTTCAAAAATATAAATAAAGGAAAATACTCTATTCTTTTTATATTTGTTAATCTCTTTTGCATGGATTTCTTTTGGTTGCAAACAAAAGTCTCAGACATGTTCGTGGACAAATTGTAGAGTCAGTTTTAGTAGCACTCATCTATTTAGGAAAAGGAAAAGAGTTGTAAGAAGCTATTTCTCTACAGTTTTGTATTGGTTGAATGATTGAATTTATTTTTTTGTAGATTTCTCTATGAATTTTTGACCTTGTGTATGTGCTATTGCTGTTAAAGTATTATAAGTTCCCAGCTATTAACCCAGGCATTTAAATATACTTCCTGTCACTGTTGATAGTATTTATCAACCAACATCTCAATATCAAACAAATAGCTCTATTAGTCCTTTCCTTGTGCCTAATAATTTGATAATCCAACCTTGAATTTATATTCTCATTTTCAACTCTTTAATATTAGGAAAATATTGGGAAGGAAAGAGAGAGAGAGAGAGAGAGAGAGAGAGAGAGAGAGAGAGAGAGAGGGAGAGGGAGAGGGAAAAGAAAGAAAGAAAGAAAGAAAGAAAGAAAGAAAGAAAGAAAGAAAGAAAGA
>NW_021604606.1:3859985-3860206 GCF_004785775.1 Grammomys surdaster | reverse complement strand
AGAAAGAAAGAAAGAAAGAAAGAAAGAAAGAAAGAAAGAAAGAAAGAGAAAGATGAAGGGAGGAAGAGAGGAAGGAAAGAAGGAAGGAAGGAAGGAAGGATGAAAGAAAGGTAAAGGGAAGGGAAGGGAAGGGGAAAGGAAGGGAAGGGGAAAGGAAGGGAAGGGAAGTGAAACGGAAGGGGAAGGGGAAGGGGAAGGGGAAGGGGAAGGGGAAGGGGAAG
>NW_021604606.1:3732112-3859885 GCF_004785775.1 Grammomys surdaster | reverse complement strand
GGAAAGGAAAGGAAAGGAAAGGAAAGGAAAGGAAAGGAAAGGAAAGGAAAGGAAAGGAAAGGAAAGGAAAGGAAAGGAAGACACTACCCCAGATGGAGAATGTAGTAAACCAAGTTTAGAAACATCAAAATAACAGATGCATCCCCTATAAACTTCCTTCATGTTGACATAAACTATAGTATAAAATTCGTCAACTTCCATGAACCAGAAAAATATTCATTCTGTCTTTATCTTGACACAAAGTCTTGTATAAAATTTGCCAACTTCCATGAACCAGGAAAAGGTTCATTCTGTCTTTATCTATTTAGTAGGACATGATTCAGGCATTCATAAAATTAACCAATCTAATGTAAAATTCATGTTTTCAGCAAAACCACAGAGTTGTGAAAGCATTACCACAAAGATCTGTAGTAGATTTATGTCTTCTTACTAAAACCAACCAACCAAACAAAAAACCCTCTTGAATCAATAATAAAAACTTCCATTTTAACCAAACAAAACACTGCTCCCTGCCTCACCCACAGACAACTAATAGATCTACTTTATATTACTATGAGTAAAACTGTTATAGACAATTCATACATAAGAAATCAAATATTGTCTTTTGTGTGTGGTTTATTTTACTTATTATAATGATTTTAGTGCTCATCCATGTGGTATTGTGTGAAGTGTGCAATTTCTTTTTAGCTAAAATCTATTAGATGTATGGTTTAATGTTTGTCGTTCTTCATTTCATCCTTATTTAAGTTGCTTCAGCATTGGGATATTATGACTAATACACCATTTTCCATACCACTCAATCGTCCATAAAGGTCTTGATTCTTCTAGTCTCTTCACCAACTATTGCTTATGTAAAGAATGATAAACAAAGCATAAGACAAGTTGTATTTTTGTAACCACTTTAAGTATATAGTTAAGTGGCATTTAATACATTCACAGTGGTGTGTAACTCTTACCTTTGTCTAGTTTCAGCACATTTTCATTATCTGACTCTAGTCACTATAAGTAGGATAAAGTGGTATCTTAGTATATTGTTGTATTCCATTTATATAGAATATTGTACAAATGATAATGGTACGATCAAGCCAAGTAATAATGCACAGCAGTTTACCTCATTAGTAAAGGTATTAATGAACACATTCTCATATCAATGCACTCATTAATAAAAGATATTCACTGTGCTTTTACTTTTCATTAAGAGGAAAACAAGTCCCAATTTGGGTCAGTGACTATACCCTCTTTCCCTCAGTCTCTTCTCTATTTTGTCCCTGCAGTTTTTTAAGACATGAACAATACTGGGTCACAGTTTTTGACTATGGGATGGCAACCCCATCCCTCCACTTGATGTCTTGTCTTTCTACTGGAGGTAGACTCTACAAATTCCCTCTCCCTTCTGTAGGTCACTTCATCTAAAGTCCCTCCCTTTGAGTCCTGTGATTCTCTCACCTCCCAGGTTTCTGGTATGTTCTAGAGGGTCCCCCCCACCTCCCACTTCCTGAGATTACATATTTCTGTTCATTCTGATGGCTCTCAGGGCTTCACTCCTGATGCCTCCCCAACACCTGATCATCTCCCCCTTTTCCCCCTTCACCTCTCCTCTCCTTCCCTCCCTCTGCCCTCTGCTTTCTTCTCCCTTTGAAGTGGGACTGAGGAATACTCACTTGGGACCTTTCGCTTGTTAACCTTGAGTTCTGTGGATTGTATTATGGTTATTCTATACTTTTATTGTCTAATATCCACTTATTAGTGAGTACATACTATGCATGTCCTTTTAGGTCTGAGATACCTCACTCGGGATGATATTTTCTAGTTTCATCCAGTTGCCTGCAAGGCTAATGATGTTCTCCTTCTTAATAGCTGAATAGTATTCCAATGTGTAAATGAACCACATTTTCTATATCCAGTTTTCTGTTGTGACATCTGGGTTGGTTCCAGCCTCTGGGTATTATGAATAAGGTTGCTTTGAACATATTGGAGCATATGTCCTTGTGGTATAGTCGATCATCTTTGGGTATATATGCCTAGGTCTTCAGATAGATCTACTCAGAATCTATTTACAATTTACTGAGGAATCTCCAGATTGATTTCCAGAGTTGTTGTACCAGCTTGCAATCTCACCAGCAATGGCGAAGTGTTCCTTTTTCTCCATATCCTCACTAGCATGTACTGTCACCTGAGGTTTGATCTTAGCCATTCTGATTGGTGTAAAGTGGAATCTCAGGATCGTTTTGATTTGCATTACCATGATAATTAAGAAATTTGAACATATCTTTAAGAACTTGGACCCCTATGATCTCTCAGACACTGAACCACCAACCAGGCAGAATACACTAGCTTATCTGAGGCCCCCAATACATATAGAGCAGAACACTCCCTCATCTGGCCTCAGTGAGAGAAAATGAACCTAACTTTTGAGAACTTGAAGCCCCAGAGAGTAGAGAGACCTGGTGGGTTATAAGGGGTGGAAGTGTGGACATCTTCTTGGAGATGGGGAAGAAAGACTGGGATGAGAAACTGTTGGAGGGCAGAACAGGAGGGGGATAACTGGACTTGTAAAAAAAAAGATGAAAGATTTAAAAGAGGAAAATGAAATGATTACATTGATATTTTCTTCATATTAACAATTTTAAGTTTATCAGTAAAAATATCAAATCTATTTTAAAATCCTAAATCACTCCCTATACCCCTAAACCAGGTTTAGTTTAACCAACAGTAAACACACATGGCTGTATGGGAAAATACTCAGTTTCAAAGCCAATTTTAAAGAAGTTCTCAAGACTTTGAAGGAATGCAGATGGTGCACATCCATTCTGCTCCAAAGTTTATGATTACTTTGGCTAAAGCACTCAGTTTCTGCAATGAACAGGTTGTCATGACAAAAATATACCCATCCTTCCCTTCATTGTAGTTAGGTTTGTCCAGGGAAGACTTGTCTCATTCGAGGGTAAGTTTTCCATTGGCCATTTTCAAAGGCTATTGTATTTAGTGAAGTAAAACCATTTCTGTGGAACTAAACTGACAGAAAACAAATGAACCAATGTTCTTTTTCTCCACTCAGGATGACTTAATTGCTTTAAAACATTCACCTCTGAGGCTCAGCATCAGAAATAACAACTGAAACTATTCAGGAGGAAAATGGCACTCATCCAAAAGAAAGTAAACTTCAACACAATTCCTAGATTGAAAAGGAGGGCAAAGGAGGATTATTTCTGCCAGCTTTGGTCATTTGACAGCTACAATTCTCCTTGTCCAATATGTCATTTCAAATCTCCTTCTTCTTTCTAAAGAGAACTCTACATTCGATTCTTTAAAGCTTATGCATGGAGGAAGAGAGAAGGACTGAGCTTTTATCTTATTTTGGAGGTAGTAAGTTTAATATAGTCGACTCTATCCTTTACCTTTAGAACTTTGCTTTTGCATAACCTTCATACCAATTTAAAATGAATATTCATTGCTTTTTCAAACATAGTCGGGAACTTATAAAACAGTAGGTTTTCATTTGCAGTGACAGAGAGTGTTTATCTGAATAAACACATGAGTGTTTCTATAAAGAATTGGCCTTATTTTACTTTATCAACAACCAAGGGGAAGGTAAATGCTTTCGAGATTGATGGTATGAAAGACAAAGCATGTATTTTCTGAGCCTTCTTTTCACAGCAGAAAGCAAACTGAATTATTCCTGGACTTATCTGTCAAAAAGTATGTTAAAATGACTTTAGGGAAAGCCTAGAATTTTACACATATTCATAACTTTCTGTCGCTAGCTCAAGAATTTAGCCAGAATGATTAATGACCACAGTTATTTGTGAGCTTTCCAAGTCCTTACAGACATAATGAACTTGACCCTTTGGCTACATAGAAGGAAGCGGGCTGTTAGAGCTCTAAGAAGCAGGCTGTTAGAGCTCTAAAACAAGACATGCTCATAATTATGAACTTTTTACATTTGAGATGAAAGACACTTTTTCCTAGCTACACAGTCCCCTCTCTATTAAGATCATTTCATTCTGTCTTCTTTCTCCCATTTCTGCTTTGAAATCCAGAATCAAAGCTTGAAGTATTACTTCCAAGCCAAATAATCAAAAATACCTATTCTTTCTAATGGTTTTTAAACATGTTTTACAGGTTTGTCTATTTGTCCATTCAATTTTTCTTGTCACCTTATATTTATGACAACACAACAATATTTGGAGCAGTGAAAACTTCCTTTCTGTGTTGTTTTGTTTGTTTGTTTGTCTGTTAACTTAAATGGATTTTTATCTTATTATTTTGAAACATCTTGACACTTATGCATTCTGTGTTATTTATGTAACTACTAATATTGGGCACATTTTGTTTACTACATTGTTCCACCTTATGTATTGACATAGTGTCTCTCACTTCATCTGAATTTCACTGATTGGCTGGACTATCCAGAATGCTTTAGGTAAATATCTTTTTCTTTTCCTCCAGCACTGAGATGATAAGTGTGTACCACCAAACTGTATTTTGTGTGTGTGTGTGTGTGTGCTTGAGACTGAACTCAGGTTCTCACAATTTTGTAGTAAGTAATTTTTATGCATGGGACAGTGTCCTCAGGGCCATTTTTACTAATTTTGTTTATTTTTATACAGGTATCATATTTTTAAAGTTATCTTTAATCTTTTTTTTTATATTCCAGTCTTTAGCCCCCTCCTGATCTGCCCTCCAACAGTGACAGTTCCTCATCCCATTCCTTCTCACTTCTTTGAGACGTCACCACCCCACACCACACCAGGCCTCCTCACACCCTTGGGTCTAAAGTCTCATGATGGTTGGATGCATCTTATCTCACTGAGGCCTGACCAGGCAAGGCAGTCCTCTGCTGTGTACATGTTGGGGCCTCAGACCAGCTAGTATATGCTTCCTGGTATCATTTTCAAGTTCAACAACTATTTCATTCTACCTGTAGTTCCAAATTCATCCTTTTTATAAAGCTTTTCTGACTCTCTTTATATTATTATCATCTTCTTCACTTCTAGAATGGAGAAGAGAACAATCTCACAGACATTTTGTAATATTTAGCTCCACAATCTTGGTGCATTTAAGGAAAATTACTTAAATAAGGTGCAATTACTTGATCACTTATATAGTATTTCTGAGAATGTTTACTCAGTAACCAGGTCTTGTCCAATGTTATTTAAACTGTACCCTTAATCTTGCTAAAATAAATGAAAATTCACTAACTCTAAGCAAATAGCAACCCAGAAATAATTCCCAACTACTAGTAAATATCTGTGGAAATTATATTCTTTGTATACTATTGGATGTTTAATAACCTGGTATTGGGTTTAAGATTTGCCAAGTTAGTTTGGTAGTTAACACTGTTGCTGAAAGTCTTGCATTGAACAAGAATTGAGGTAGTAGAGAGATAACTCAGTTGTTAAAGGCTAGACTCATGATTAAAAAAAGCATGAACAAAAATTGGGCTCTCTGAATATTGGTATGAATAGGGATTGAGAATGAACTAGAGTTGTTCAGGTACCAGTATTTGTGCAGGACATTGTTTATGTCCTTCCAATTGTCAGCTAATTTTTGATTAGAAAAAAACGATTAATAGGTAACACAAGAAAAGGAAATATGATGAAATTTATTCCTTGTTTTCATTTGGCAAATCACTGTTCTGATTTCTCTAATTGCCACTTTAGAAGCCTCACAGAAACATGGCAGTAGTATACTACCATCTTTCTTTTCCATTGCACCTGCAATCTTGCTCTGTAAATCCTGAACACCTTGCAAGCAGACCCTTTTTCTTGTTTATTATTAAGTACCCACAGTTATCTCTGTGCTTACACAAAACGCGTCTTCAACAATTCTTTTCTGAATGAAACTGAGTAGTTTTAGGGAACTGCGCAACATTACAGATTCTAATAGTCTGCTCTTACTCTACAAAAAGACTCTGTCCCAATTTTCCTCACTAGTGCTGTGTCACGTACAATATCCATAAGGCCTGCAAATGTGTATGAGTCCAGCTGGTCAGATATTCATTATATTTTCTTTAGAAATAGTCTTAAAAATATTGTTTAGATCTACTAAAGAGAATAATCATCATTTTTTCCAGTATTTTTTTAATAGTTTGTCTTCCTAGTGGATTTTTTTTAAAAAGAAAAGAATATTGTTCAGTGTTTTTGGGTCTAGAATGATTTTTGATAACTACATGCTCCTCAGTTGAAAGGAGGACAAAACCTGAACTCCATATGGCCTTCTCATAAAAATATTCAACCCTCTTTCAGATTACCATTTGTCTGTCATAATGCCTATGAAGCATATAGCATATATATCCACTCCTTCTTTTCTTTTTGTTATTCTTTGGTGGGACGTATATATTTGTCTTTATTTATCCTGGAAGGATTTCTTTTTTATAAACATTACCAGTCAGGGTTCAATTTTTACTATAAAATAAATTGTAACACATGTAAAATATTATCATCCATTTAATTGAATTCTAAAAGTACTTATATCATTTGACATTTCTCCTTGGAATCATAGGATTGTTTCGCTATCTTTTTTCTCAGATAGCTAACATGCCCCCAACTAATGAAGACAACAATCAATTTTTAGATTAGTAGGGATGGAAATGGTCCTAGAGAGATTGCTGAGCGAAACAATAAGATGCACAAAAGTACAAAGATTACTTTATAGTTCTAGAAGTAATAAGCTGTAGTATGTATATGTCCTATATATTCCTATATAATTATAAAACCATATCCATATGTTGCAGAGATTTATGAGATTACTCCCATAATCATTTATTTGTGAGAAATATTATAACTACAAACTGCAAAGTTTTATATAGAAAATTGGTAATCATATTATAACAAATGTGAGATTAGTGGTTTTTAGTTATTCTAACTTAATAGAAAATACTTAAATGAGTATATTTTAAATATTTGATCATTTAGAAGTTCATCTAAACAAGATAGATTTGGCATGATTCGTGAACACTGAACAAAATTAAAGTGTCATTAATTACAATTTTTTTACTTTTTTGAAATAACTAGATTATATGATGAATTTGATAGCATTGTATTTCCACATTAACAGATTGAAGAAATTTCAATATCTATTAGCATCAATGAATAAAAATTATAATTAGTTCACACAATACAGAAATATTTACAATGTAAATGTTAAAATTCAAATTAAGGGATAATAAAAATAAGCAAGACTTGAATAATTACATTATTATAACAATTATCATTATAGTAATTTATATAAATGTACAAAAGTCATACAATCAACATTATACATCAAGTTAGAAACTATTGGAAAGAAGAAAGCATAGTGATAAGAGAGGTCCTGAGGTAGGCTCCATGTACAAGTCATATTCTATTTTTTGAAATAATTTTAGTTTTTACTGATTGGATGTAACAGTAATCAAACTTATGATACATTTATTTACACACAGATACACAGACACATATACACCCACAACAAACACACGCAAACACACAAATACTTAAAAGGAAAATAATGGAGAAGATTGTTGAATTCCATAAGCTATATAAAAGATTCATTTGATTCTTAAAATATTTTTTGGAGATTTTGAACTTTGGGCTTTTTTTTCTTAAAATATTTTAAGTACTTATATTTATTCAAGTATTATTTATGTAAATGTCTACAGAAAATTATGTTGGTAAAAGATAGGATATGAAGATGAAAAACTGTTCAAAATAACAAGAATGTTGGAGAGTATGGATTTTATTTTGCTCTGGGGGGTGGATAATGTTATTAATATTAAATCCAGAGCTCTTCATTTAAGAGTACATTGATCTATTGAAGACCATTAGGGAGGAGTGCTGGGTGCCCACATCATACAATTCACAACTGCCTATAATTCTAGTTCCTGGGTATCTGACTTTTTTGCCTAATCTGCCACCTATATATGTAAGTAGTACAAATAAACTCAGAGTCCTACACACATACACA
This sequence comes from Grammomys surdaster, assembly GCF_004785775.1. Lineage (NCBI taxonomy): Eukaryota > Metazoa > Chordata > Mammalia > Rodentia > Muridae > Grammomys > Grammomys surdaster. Next base: position 3,851,941 of record NW_021604606.1, on the reverse strand, counting down.
TAAAACCAAATTAATAGTCCATAACTATAATAAGTAATTATTGCACTTCACCAAATAATGTAATAGAATGAAGAAAATCAGAAAGTAGTGATGTATACATAAGCACACATACAAACCACACACAGACACACACACATACACAAATTCACTCATATTCACTCTTTACCATGTGGTAACATTTGCGATTCATTGGAATAGCAATAAAATATATTCAATATGCAAGAAAATAGTTTGACTGCTCGAGACAGGAAGGAGAAAGATGACTCTTGCCATGAAGGAGTTTAATGACTTAAAAATTTTTAAATATAATTCTAAGGGAAATGGAAAATAGATTAGTCCTCCCCTGTGAGATTAGTATTATGCAAGATTTTTAATTTATAAATTATTTTTCTAGGAAAGTAAGAAAAGACATTCTAGGCATAAAGTGCAGTTTATATAAAGAGCAGAGTTTGCAAATACAATGAGCTCTTCCTCATATCATAAGTAGTGAGGATACCCTAGATAGAAATGTAGGATTTCATTTACTGAGGAATTTAGACAATACCTTCATGTATCAAAAGATACAAATACGTTTTAATAAAACAGAAAAAAGACAGCAAATATTCACAAATGGTTTGGTCTTAAAGTAGATTTAGTATGAGTTTTGAATGGTTGTGTAAACTATTTGGTAAATATTTAGACAATGAAACTGATAGAATTTTATTTTTAGATCAGATAAAAATTAACAAAACCACTGAGAATAACTTCTGAGACTTTTTTCTCTATTATGTGCTGTAAAATGTGTCTCATGGATGATTAGAAAATGATTTTAAAGTAAATCTAGGTTCTCCTTGAAATTTACTCTATGTGCTTACATGAGGTCAAATATAAATTGGAACTATGGCTATTTTATTTAATTCTACAGTTTCAGCACATGCTAATTGGTTCAGTTAATTAAAAGGGAAAATATACTTGGCAGAAAGCTGATTGCTTATATGAAAATGTGACAGTCTTGTAAATCATAGTATTCGTAATATCCATTAATTCAGTAAATTAGCAAAACAATATTGTATACTCTGTAAGCAGTACTCATGTAGAAGGTATAGTTGGATTAAAATGATTATGATCACTGCATATTACTATATTGAAAAATAAAGATGTTTGTTTTTATTCGGAAGTTTTACAGAAATTTTAAATTATAGAAACAGATCTTAGAAATTAAAAGGTTTCATAGGCTCTTGTATATAATTTAACAATGACAAAAGAGAAAATCAAGTTCTTTTAATACTGTAATCATATTGTTTTCTCTTCTTTCTCTAATTTCCCCCAATATATTCTCTTATTCTTTTTCACATGTGTGGTCTCATTAATCTTTATATGTTGTTATAAACATATATGTCTGTGTGCACATAACTGCAACCTTTTCTTTCTGTATATTTGTAACCATATGTTTTTAGCACTGGTTATTTGCTATTGTATACACAGTTGATATATCCTTTCTTAGGGAAGACCATTTCTCCCACATTACAAAGTTTCAATTGTCCATAGTTCTTTATAGACGGAAGAAGCCTCAGGAGCTTTTCCCTGTATATATTAGCAAGTAAATGGGTGTCATGTTCATTCCGGTAATGTTTTGACAGTCATGTTGATGAAATTTGTGTATGTACCTTCTGACATTTCTAGAACACATAATCTCACATCAAACTTGCTGTGCCTCTGACTCTCATAATCCTTTTGCCCCATCTTCTGAAATGATTCATGAGCCTTAGTTGCCAGAATTGTATTACATATTTAGCTGTGGAAACTGAGCTTTGAAACATATATTTTAAAGTTTTTAATATTTTCAAATTTACAAGAGTAGGTAAAGAACATGTCATGAAAAATACACTTTTGTCATACTCCTATTAGCATTAAAAAATAAAATGTATAGGCAATGAGCAAAAAGCAAAATGATATAGAAGTATTTTCAGAGTCAACATATGTAGGAATTAATTATATTAGAGTACTTTATAGAAAGAAAAAAGGTATAACTCATAAAGACAATTAACAAACACATCTTTAATCTTTGTTAAAAATCATTGGAAGAATCCCCATAAAAACTTTTCATTAATTTCTTCATTTACTTTACATCTGTGATTGCGGCTTTCTCTCTCCTCTCCTCACAGTCCTACCCTTTGTTTTTTCTTAGAGAGAGGAAATCCTCCGGTGGACATCAACCTTGGAATATCAAGTTGCATTAGGACTAGATACATCTTTTATTGAGGATAGACAAGGGGGCCCAATCGGGGAAAGGGATATTGTTGTGAATACTTCTAATGGCAATGAATGTTACAGATAATCTCATCATGCTAGAACATTGAAATTAGCCAAATCATTTTTTGTAATGTGTTCTATTTGACATTTTTAACTTAAGACCATATCAGATAGAGCTAAAAGCAGTGTGTTGAGCTGTGAACTCATATGCTCTTTGTTAAAATAATTGATTTGATCAGTCTGTCTGTTAGTGGTAGAAATCCTAGTTTCAAATATTAATAATATATAGCCAATAATTTTATTAATATAAATATATCTAAATAAATAGAAAACATTTACTCACACACTTGATTAAAAATATTTATTATTGCTGGTAATTCACATGGCTTTTAAAAATGTTATTCAAACTTTACCTTATGTTTCCCAGTAATAAAAAAAAAAATTGAAAAGAGAAACCTGCTGAAACTCCAAAAATTATAGTATTTTGTTATGTATAATTATAGATGTATGATATGTAATATTACAAAACTATATAATAAGTAGATATTACACTCTTTTCAGCAATAAATATTTACCTAACATATAAATATACAGATTGGAATTATGTGCATTTTCCTTCCGTTTTCAATTGTGTTCAATAAATTGTGGCAAAAATGCATATTCTATATTCCTTCAAGAATTTGAAAAATAGATCTTCTGTATTTATCATTTCTTTTTCTAAAAAGTAAACTTTAAATGTTGACAATTTTACAAACCAATTACAGAAAGCGATTTTATACTTTCCGGGTTTTCTTTATAGATATATTGTAGTAAAATTGACACTAATTTCTATTGTAGCTACAAGAAAGACATTTGAACATTTTAAAACCAAATGTCTCAGTGGAAAAAGGCTTAAACATTTCTTACTTAGATTTGTCTATGAGTAAAGACATGTTTTCATTAGAAAATTTTGAGTGTGCAATAAAAATCTATGTATGAAAGTCACCAAAAAAGGCAACATTTTCACTGATATACGTTCAAAGTTTTATCACATTTTTTTGGTAGTCTTTGTCTGACTTAGGAGATTTTATTCTCTTCTTTCATCATTTGAATTACTGAGACAGAACTCAGATCATCAGGGTTAGTTCCAAGTATCTTTCCACACTGAGCCATGTCTCTTACCAAGTTTCCACTACTTGTTTCTAAAATTCATCTGTATAATATACTGAAAATTTAAGAAAAATTGAAGCCTGTATCTTGACAACATCATCATTGGGGTAAATAAATTCTCTAATACAAAATACAGAAAATGGACTGTGTGTCAATAAATTACTGATATACATTTAAAAACTTTAGTCATAAGCTAGTATGTAAAAAGTAGAATATAAAAGTCACATTTCAACTCTAAACTCATTATTAATATGTAGGGTAATTGTTAATGAGTTTGACCACTTTCCCCTTTTTCATGTATTGTCAACTCCTCTGTGTGGAGGGTCAATAAGAAATATTGTTTATTTCCCTAATCTCCAACTTCCAGTTGAATGTGACCCATAATAATACAAGAAAGAGATTTGTGAGCAAAAGAAGATTAAATTGGGGTACTTTATTCTCTTTGTTTCACGTTTGTAAATTGGTAATTGAGGTGAATGATAATTGAGGTGTAAACTGATAATAGAGGTTTGATAAAACTCAGATCCTGGCACAAGGACATGTCTTTCTTTCTAGCTTGGTCACTATTTTTTGGTTTTGGTATTTGCCTGGTATTTTTTCACCCCTTAGTTATACTTTCACTGTTCATATGAGCCTGTGTGTTTCTCTCTCTCTCTCTCTCTCTCTCTCTCTCTCTCTCTCTCTCTCTCTCCCTCTCTCTCTCTCTCTCTCCCCCCCCGTGTGTGTGTGTGTGTGTGTGTATGTGTGTGTGTGAGCTTTAAAGTTTTTACTAATGTTTCAATTCAAACATACAGTGTGTAGTTTTCTATACAAAGGAAACCATCTAAAATATATTTGTTACTGACTTCTAAAACCTGATAGCAACAGAAAAAGTGGTAATGGAGGGCTCAACTTCAAATATTTCGACACTTTAAATTTATATCATTTACATATTTATAAAATTCCTATATTTATTCATTCTTAATAGTAATAAAATATACATCAAGTGTTTAAGGGAACACTTTTAAAGGAAGCCCATTCATTTTGCTGTGTTGTAAAATGTTTTATGTAGGTTGTATTAAACTTTGGAATTGGTCTCTGCATGCAGCAATTGATATGTGTTCCAGAAAAGCACAATGTACTACTTTTACATTTTCTTTAGATAAAGATCATGAAATTATTTGTAACATTTCTGGCCTATACATTTTTAGCACATTCAAAGTTTCTTTATATATTTTATCATAACAATTCATATATTATTTAAAATAGTGGCTAATGAAAGATAGATTTTTGTGGGTAGTTGGAAAGAAAACTTAGAAGGTGATTTTTTTCTATTGTCAGTGATACCAAGTAAGAATGACAAAAATTATGTCCATATTTTTTAAGAATCCATGGCAGATACTAAGACAACAGAATTAACAGATTATAGTCTGAGGATTTACGATGGATAAATTTTGACAGTCTTTATTTTAAGAGTCAATATTTTAGTATAACAAAATGGCTAGGTGTGGAAGGCTTCTTATTACCAAGACTGATGCTTGAGTTTAAATCCTGAAACCTACATAGTAGAAGGAGTGAATGGACTCTACCGTGTTGTTCTCTGATGTTGATAAATGGGCAAAGGCACATGGGCCTTTTTCCACATACAAAATATATACACAAGTAAATAAATCAAAGTTATTTTTTAACACAATGAAATGATATTGCTAAATCGTTTAGAAATCAGCATCTATTGTCTGTTCAAACCACATTTCTAGAGATGAGACAGCAATCTGTTTCATAGAATGTATAAGTGCTGTACAATACTGAAACTCACTTTATGGTCCTTTGGAAATGAACCAAGGTCAATGATATGAAATGTTCAGAACTTTGCAGTATAAATTATAAGTATTCTGTAGTTACGGATTGTCAAAAGAAATGCCATATAATGACTAACAATAGAAACTGACTGGTTGGGTCTCTTAAAATGTGAACATTTTAGTTCTATTACATTTCTCCATCTTTAAACCAGAAGCAAATAAGGAGTATGTTCATACAGAGCTGAATGTGAATGAGCATAGAGTACAACAGTAATTTCTACATTTGGAAATACTCCAAATCTATGTTTTAAAGAAAATGACATTGCATCTGATATTTTATCCAAACAACATAACTCTATAAATTGAATGAGCGATTATTTTTACCTGCAGCTCTGTTACCTGTTATGTGCATATTCTATGCATGATTCCATTTTACATTAAACTCTGTAAATTACCAACTAATATACAACAACAAAATAAAACAAAACAAAAATTGGATATTTGTATGTATATACCCCATACTCATATCTATCCTTGCCACCTTTTTATTTGGGCATTTAAAAAATACTCTTTTATAGATTACATTTGCAACACCTGATAATCTGACTAGTTTCCCTTCCTTCCCCTCCAAGTCCCTCCTGAACACCTCTTTTCTCCCCAACCCCAATCCATTTCTCCTTCAGAAAAAGGCAGGCCTCAAGAGGGATATAAACCAAATATGGCATATCAAGTTGCAATAAGACTAGACACCTAACCCAATATTATTTTTTTTTCCAGTAGGAAAAAAAAAGTATTCCCAAAGCAGGCAACAGAGATTCAGATACAGCCCCTGTTCCCACTGTAAGTTGTACACAAAAATACCAATCTACACAACAGACAGGGGGCCTAAGTGAGAGCCATGCAAGCTCCTTGATAGTTGATTCAGACTTTGTGAGTCACTATGAGCTTATGTTAGTTGATTCTGTGGCTTTTCTTTGGTGTGCTTGGCCCCTCTGTCTTTTATGATTCTGCTTCTCTCTCTTCAGCATGAGTCACTGAATTCTACCCAATGTTCGGTCATGTGTCTCCACGTTTGTTTCCATGACTTGTTGGATAGAACTTCTCAGGTGGTGATTACATTAGGCTAGGTTCCTGTCTACAAGCAGACTATTGTTAGAAATCATTTCATTTCTTTGCCTATTACTTTAATTTTTTTTCCTTTCTTATATTAGATATTTTCTTTATTTATACTTCAAATGTTATCCCCTTTCCTGGTTTCCCCTTTGGGAACCCCCTATCCCACCCCTCTTCCCTTGTTTCTATGAGGGTACTCCCACACCCATGCATTCCCACCTCCCCACCCTAGCATTTTGAGCATTTCCAGGACCAAGAACCTCTCCTCCTAATGATGCCTGACAATGTCTTCCTCTGCTACATATGCGGCTGGAGCCATGGCTCCCTCCATGTGTACTTTTTGGTGGGTGGTTTAGGCCCTGGGAGGGTATCTGATTGGTTGATTATTGTTGTTCTTCCTATGAGGTTGCAAACCTTTTTGTTTTGTTGTTTTTTTCTTTTTGTGGATTTTTTTCTGCCTGGCATGACTGGTTCTATCCTAGATCTCTGGACTAGCCAGCCTCTGGATCCTGAACCTCCAGGCACTGTCAGGGATAAACTCCCTCTCATAGCCTATGTTTCAGGATGGACCAGTCATTAGTTGCCCATTCCCACAATTTCTACTCCATATTTACTCCTGTATATCTTGTAGGCAGGACAAATTATAGGTCAAAGGTTTTGGAACTCGGTTGGTATACCAGTCTCTCCACTGGAAGTCTGTCCTAGTTACAGGAGCTGGTCAGTTCAGGCTCTGTGTCTCCCATAACTACAACCCTTTGCTAGGGGGTCACCCTCATAGATTCCTGGGAGTTTCCATTGCAGTATATTTCTACCTTGTCTCCTACATATCTCCCAAATCCAGTTGTTTCACCCATTATTCTCTCCCTCCATCTTGTTACCTAGCCTTTCTGGATCTGTGGGTTGTAGCATGACTGTCCATTACTTTTGAAAATATCAAATGTACTTCAATTGAGATTTGTTTTTATATATGGTGAATTCATGAAATTTTAATTTATACGTGGAATTACACTATCATAATATATTACAATAGAATCAAACATATAACCTTACTTCAAGAGCTAATACTTGTTACCTACAAAATTTCAGGTAAATTTGGCCCACAACGTAAGCTTAATTTGGTAGGATAAATTAACAATATTATAAATGTGCAAAGTTTCTCAAAGTGAATATTGTAGAAATGAATTGCTTTATCATTATTTTATGCTATCTATGTAAAATAAATGACATTTATTCTAAAATGAATTGCTTTGAAAATTCTGAAGCTTAGATATTTAAATGATTATGCTCTGATGAATATTTAAGTCTTCAGAGATAGACACAGTTGCAGCTAATGTCAATCAAATCTAAGATGACCAAAGGAATCCTGCATTCATGAATAAATAATCTTTCTCCCCAAGAGTTTTCTGAATTCTCCAAGAACTCCTGTGGGAATAGGGAGAATCCTTTTTGAATGACATTTTATTTAAAAGTGGAACAATCACAGGAGCAGATGTAGTAGATTAAATTCTGCTTGACCTATGCATAAGGATTTGTCTGTTTGAACTCTAAAGAAACTGTTTTTGCTTGGATCTAAACTATAGCCAACAGTACTAGATCAATGACTCAGTACCCAAAGCCTGTGCAATTCTTTGGCAGTGTATTTTGGGTATTTAAAATACAATTATTTTTTTATAACGGGCAATTATAATAACCATTCTAAAATTTAAAGGTCAGAGTTGAACTGGAGATTTGGGTTTGAAATATTATAGTGAGTCTTTTACTCCACTTGAAAATATTTTCTACATATCACAGTGAATTGTGTTTGAAAATTGAACTGTATTACAAAGCCACAGGTTTGTTGGATATTGCTGGTGATTCTGGTGTGAAAATTGATGCTAAATTCTAAGTTCTAAAAGTCATGTAGTCTATTTCAGGAGTATTCTTGAGGTTTCACAATATAATATTATTCAAATTATTTGTATGGCACCCTATATTCAGCTTCATGAAAAATAAAATAAATATTATCTTGGAAGCATGAGGTGAAGGGGTTAAAAATCCCCATCCTTTTAAAGCAAGGGATGAAGATTCTCTTCTGCATTCAAAGGAAAATGAAATCAAAGTAGTTGATACTTTTCGAGTAGAAATAGTCATTAAAATAATTGATAATTTTGGCTCCTACAATTCTTAAACTTAGATAGATAGATAGATAGATAGATAGATAGATAGATAGACAGATACTTCCATATCAAAAACTCAGTTTGCTTTCTGAGTAATGAAATATATACATTTATAACTCATTTTGAGGACTTTGGGATTATTTGTTAATGAATGATAAGTATTTGGTCCTTATACATGTATAAAATTGACAATAATATGCAATAGACTGAGTTAAGTGCTATTTATATGCATTTATTAATTCAGTATATGTTTTATGCTCATGTGTAGTGTTAGGTAATCAATATGTGTAAAGTTGCATCTCTAGGAACTGGCAGATGAGTTTCAGTGACAAACAAATACAATATTGAGTGATAAAACCTTTAGTAAGCACTTCATAGGGAACATGGAAGCAGAGGTATTTTGTTGTTTTTGAACAGCCATGGCAAGCCCTTCAAGAATGATTACTAGAATAGAGATTATGATTGTTGTCAGCAGAATAGATTTCCTATTTTTATATGTGGATATTTTTCTGTCATTGTTTATTAGCCAAAAATATGTAGACATTTAGTTTAATGTGATCACATGGGAAACATTGCACTTACATTTTATATATTTACGTTAAAATACAAAGTAGTGATTTTCATCATAGCACCATGTTATCATAGTTTTTTTTCATTCATTCTTCTTACTTACATAATGTACTTTTAAATGTGTCAACATATTTTGCTCAAATGGACTTCATAAGTCATTCAAGATAATAATGGTTAAAACATTCGTTGAAATACTATACTAGGTTTTATTCCTCAGCATTGTAAGCTTTAATATAACTCTATAACAAAAATGCACATTATTGATTCTTTCAACATGCCAATATATCATTTATTCTGGATATTTTCATATTGTTCAATCAAACAACATAATAGTCCTATAATATAATTTACATTTTGACACTTTTTATATGGTTTGCTCTGATAATGATAAACTATATATATATATATATATATATATATATATATATATATATATATATTCATTTCATTTGTGAAAGATATATATTTCAAATAATACATTCATTGTATGAGAGTTAGTACTAAATTGGAGAACATGCCAAATATAATTCATTGCTTTGAAAATTTTTCAAATGTAAATGATGTGTGATATTAAAACAACATGGTATTTTGTTTTAAACATCAATGTCAAATTAATGAGTCTACTGTGTCAACACCAACAAAAAAAACAATCTAATTCAAATTGTAATTATTAAAGCCAAAAAGAATAGTTCAATATACATACACATACATACATACATACATACATACATACATACTACTCAGTTTCTCTGTATGTCATTTTAAGAAGGAAAATTGAAAAGTACATTCTGAATGGGTAGTGAAACACTACCATGCACTGCTTGCTACCTCAGTGAATTACTTGAGAGTGGATTTGTATGCTCACAATCCGTTTCTGTATACTAAAATTGAACGTGGAATTTTTCCTACTTATATCAAGTACTTATCTTTTGAAACCCTTTAATCATCTGAGTATCGCCAATGCAAAATCAGAACCCAGGTGAATCCAAGAAGAGAGGTTCTTCTTTAAGCTTTTAGGAACTAGACATTACCATAGCAACAGGAAACTTCCTATTATAAGGTTTTAATACATCTGCTTTATTTTCCATTGCAACAAAGGTTTACAAAGCCACACTCAAATGCTTTGTTAGGGTTTTTATGGAGTGTCAGTATAGCCATGGTGGGTGTTATAATGAAAAAAAAATATCCTGAAATTTATACAGGGAAAAATCAGTATAATTTACTTTTAAAACAGTAATTCAACTCTGTATTAAAGACAACCCACACTACTTTCATAAAATAGGAAGTGTTGCTATTTTAAAAAACTGAAATATTCACCTTAAAAAGTTCCATTTTATGACATTTATACACACACACACACACACACACACATTCTGTAGTATCTATTCTTACTGATATTAATAATGACACACATATTTTTCATTTGATGAAGAATTGCCATATATTTTTGTATAAAAGGGAATTTATTTGGGATCTGGGGAAGTGGGTAGGGGCAGAGAAAAACAGAAAGAGAGAGGATAACGAAAGAAAAGAGTCTGGCTGGGGGCATGTAGGGAAAGAGAGATAGGTAGAGAAGAAGAAGAAGAAGATGGAGAGATTGAGAGAGAGGAGATAGCTAGAGAGGAAGGATGGAGAGAGAGAGAGAAAGAGAGAGAGAAAGAGACAGAGACAGAGAGAGAGACAGAGACAGAGAGAGACAGAGAGACAGAGAGAGAGACACTGAGAGAGACAGAGAGAGGAGAGGGGAGAGAGAGGGGAGAGAGGGGAGAGAGGGGAGAGAGGGGAGAGAGAGGAGAGAGAGACACATTTGATACCTAGGCAGGCTCTAACCTGGCTGTTGCTAGGTAACTATTGGGCAGAACCTCGAAGAAATGCTAACATTCCTACAGTTTTGTTTAATTAAAAAAATAAAATAGGAAAAGGTGGTAGTAAGGCAGTAATCAGCTCAGCTTGTTCGTTGGCTACTTTCTACTGACATGGGGGTGATGGTTTTGTATTTGTAGAACTTAAGAGGACAGGGATGCTTGTCTAGTCCTGGGAAAGGTGCATGTTGTCAAGGGTCTGTGTGAAGGTGCAGGCCTAAGTAGGAGCATCTGTTAAGGTAGACTGGAACATCTTTGGGTTGCCTCTCTGGACCTATCTTGGATCTTAATGTTGAGTAAACGCCTGTATTTGGCAGCATGCTAATAGTTGCTGGTGGATGGAGTGAGAGGCAATCGGTGAGCCAGAACACATAGTTACAAACACCAAGTTTTTCAGCACATTGACATGTTTTATAATCAGACCAATCTCCCATATGAAATCTAGTGATGTTTAAGGATATTTAATTAATTAATTTTCAGTGGATTTACATATTAATTAATTAATATATTATTGATACTTGCATATTTAAATTATGATTTGAAGTCATACTATACTCTAGGAGTTTTAACAGATAACACAGGAAAAATATGACTAGATTGGTCTTATCATCTTGACATTTTTTGCATTGAGTATTCTGAAAGTGTTCAGGAGTAGCTTCTAATTCAGCCTACAGTTAGTTTTAGAGTATCTTAAGTCAACATTCCTTGATCTTAAAGTGAATTCAGGCAGGTAAACATAATATTTTGAATTGCAGGGATCTAAATGAAGGCAAATCCATTTTAAACAACTTATACTTTATGTGCAGGTAAATTATAATGACTCAGAACTACACTCTTAGAGTCAAGCTGTAGAAAAAACAGTTCTGTTAACTGCCTGTATGTCAGAAATGTATTCAAGATCATCAAAGTCGTTCAGACAAGCAGAAATAAAGGTGAGAGTTTGGATTCCACATAAAACATACCTATATTGGACACAAATCTACAAAGAAACAAAGAATACCATAAGTGCTGGATGCTGAAGGGAGTGAAGTATAAAAAAGATTGCTAATGAGCATGTTTGTTTTTAGAGTTCTCAACCGTTCTAGTGCTGCAACCCTTTAATATGGTTCCTTGTGTTGAGATGCCCCTACCAAACGTAAAATTATTTCATTGTTCCTTCATAACTATAGTTTTGCTACTGTTATGAATTATAATGTAAATATCTGATAGGCGAAACCCAAAATGGGTCAGGTCCCCCAGGCTGAAAACAAGACTAATGAAAATACTTTATTATTAGACACTGATAATTCTCATAACACAGTACTATATATTTTAAGCCAATGAAATGTTCACTTTTGAAATGCAAGTTTTATGGTGTGTGATATATACCTCCAATTTGCTCTCACACTGCCATGTTTTTCAAACAGATCTCACTAATAATATTTTAAAGATTATTGTTTGCGTGTTTGCAGATCACTGTCTTGAAAACAAGATCAGGAAAAACCAAGAAGTAACAGTGGAAGATAGGAGTTGAGATGAAGTTGAATATGAATTTTATGATACACCTAAGTGTTCATAAATGGGCATAAACTGCTTCATACAAATTTAATGAAGCTCAGTCTTGAGAGTTCATTGCCACATCCCTCTTCTTTCATATGTTAAAAATATAGTATAATATCATGAATTTTGATTTTCTACGCATAACTCTTATTCAAATAATGGGCATTACTAGAGATTGTTATTTACAAGAATATAGTAAAAAAGTCCAGCTATCACATATATTAATATATTATATGAGACACTTAATTTTACTATTTCTTTCACATCTTGAAAAGTTAAAAATATTATTTATGATGAATGTGAACCTGGAATTTTAAGTTAAGTGTAGAGAATACCATATTGATCAGAGATGGAAGAGTAGTAAAATTCAAAAATTAAAGAAGAGTGTAAGAATGTTGTTTTATTTTGTTTTGGTTTGGTTCTTTATTTTTATTTTTCAGGATATATACATAAATATGTTTGCTGATAGAATCAGTAAACATATGAATATATGTTTTCAAACAGTGAATGGAAGAAGTATTATGAAGAAAAATCCCAAATATTTTGGAATCAAGATCTAAATAAATTAACGCAAAACAGAATTTGTACAATGTATTTGGCAGGAACGCACTTGAGTTACTGAAGCAAGCTGACTTTCCACATGACTAAAATGTGAATAATAAAGGAAATGGACTGGTGATACAGAGGAACACAGATCCTAATTTCCCATAGAAAGTCACTCTCTTCAACAAAATTGCATAAGATCTTATGGAGGAAGTCTATTTAACTGAGATTTTAATTTTCCTATGATTCCAGAATGAAATTGTATCTAATATCTGAATAGTCTCATTTTTTCACTTACTTCAATTAAGATCTGGGGTCAATACTTCAAAATGTCTCATCCTTTTCTATGTTTGACAGTGACCTTTTGTGAAAGGTTAAAGTCACATACCAATATTTTTTGTAGAATTTGCTGATAAAAGTTGGGAGTTTAATGCTATCAGATCTGACAGAGATATGTCAGAAATGATGACCTTTTCATTGCTATTAATTCTGCAGCTTATTCATACTATTTATTTTTGGAAAAGTATTATCTAAAAAAATTAGCATAAATGTCCTACACATTTTCTTCTAAGAACTATACATAAGGATACTTAAAACACATTAGTATTAGTATGTAAGCACAGTCACTCTTGCATTCATTACTGCCATAGAAAGATAAAATTTATCTTTTTGTACTTTGTGCTTTGATATTTCTTCTTCCTTATAGCCCTTTCTTTTCTAAATGTACAATTTTTAGTCTGTTTATTGATTTTATTCCTTACTTGTGCCTACACTCAGGACCTAGTACATAGTTTTGTGTTTTGTTTGTTTGTTCTTTTAACAAAAAAAAACCAAAATATTAAGGTAAACAAGCCAAAATATTAAGATAAACAATTGATTTTAAATTCTGACTACATTTGATATTGAATTAAAATGTGAATGTAACACAAGAATATAAATGTTTGCCATTATTTATTTTGAGTTGGGAGAGTACCAGATCATGGGACATGTGGTAGAAATAGTGTTTCAATCAGCAAAAACCCTTACAGCTTTCATCATTATTTCTCAGCAAGCAAATAAAACTACCTCATTGAATAAAGCATTTGCTTATTGACGAAAATTTTAATGCAACAATTTTTCTTTAAAAAATATTGGAAGGCACAATGGTTTTACTCTTTATTAGCAAACTTTTGACTTTAAAGAAATAATAAGCCCCTATTGATTTTAATGTATAACATTGTCATAATTTTTTGATATACAAACAAGATGTTATCCCCTATAACCTGCCCATTGCAGTTCACATTTGGTAGCATAATCAATTTATTATTTTTTGTTTTATTTTGTTTTTTAATTGGATATTTAATTTATTTCCAGTACAGATGTCATCGCCTTTCCCCATTTCCCCTCCCTAAGACCCCTATCCCATCCCTGCTCCTCCTTTATGCTGTTATACCATTTTAATTATATGCAAGTATTAAGGTCAGTTCTAGGTTGAAGAACAAGAAATACAATAGATGCAAATAATCAAGGAACAAGCAAGACAATAAACACAAATAGTCAAAGAACAAGCAAGGCATTAAACACAATTATGTGAACACTCCCATGATCACTGTTTCTAAGGGCTTATCAGGATGATGAAAATATCTAAGCCAACTTAGCTATCCTAGCCCAAAGTCATTTTCAAATCTGAAGCCTACTTCCTTGTTCTAGCCTAAAATTTAGATTCCTGATTGAAATCACCTCTTTATTCTAGCCTAAGATTTAGATTCCTACCTGAAATTACCTCTTTGTTCTAGCCTAATGTCAGATTCCTGCCTGAAGACTACTTCCTTTTCCTTGGCCCATGTCAGATTCTTGCCAAGCAGCCCCAAAGGCTCTTCGCCTCTCTCCTTTTTTATTTCAGAAACAAGACTGAGCCTGTCATAGGTCTTTCTGACAAGAATGCCTTCTTTACCCATCTTGAAATATGCATTATCAAAAGCAATGCATTTCTGTCTTAGGTTGGTAAGGCACTGTGAAGAATCTTACCTGTCCTTGGCTTGCCAGTCTGTTAATTTAATAACTCTTTGTGGAGGGTCCATTTTCAGGTTCAGGCATGTACTTTGACTAGCAACATGTTGATGTTGTTAAAGAAAAGTTTTAACACAATTAACAGGAATAAAATTAATCCTAGTACAAAAAGGGCTAGCATGATCAAGCTATATATGCCATTTTTGAAGCTTGATAAAAATAGAAACATTGACCTCAAGCCATGGGTAATATTATCTGCATTAGCTACTGAATCAATGCTCAGCAGAACAACATTCTTGAAATTCATAAGCTCCCTATATATCATTAAATCTTCCAGAGAAGTGTTAAAATTATGCCAAGTACACTCCATGTGTCATTCAACTTCAACCTAATTATAATGACTACCACTGTAAATTTTATAACATGAATCTAATGGTATGTGACTTCACATTCAAGATGGTTCCTTACCCTTAAATTTTGAACCCCTTTTCAGTAATTTGAATAGGATAAAGAGCATCAATACATTCTTCCAAATGCCTATCTAAATCCTCTGGTATATTCAACACATTAGTAACATTTTCTGCTAAATGATTAACAAAAGTAGCAGTCTTAACTTCTTGTTGTGACCCGTGTCACCTTCTCGCCAGCAAGAACGGACTCGGACACCAGGATCCTTCTGCAGCAAGCTTTATTCCAATGAAAATGAGGAAAGACCCCAAGGGGAAGAGGAGCTCTCCTTATATACCCATCGGGTCGGCGTGTCCCTACTCTATTGGCTGATGCGTCTTGGCAGATATGACGCGTCAGGCTGTGTCAGCTTTTGACAGTTACCGGCTGCTCAGGCATTCGCCTTACTGGTGTTTGATGGCGATTTCAGGAGGGAGACTACGCATGCGCGGCAGCGCACCACATCTCCCCCTGTTTTAAATATTAATTGGAGCAGAAGGTCTCACTTCACTGGGTGCAATGGGCAAAGGCCCTCCAGGTGCAGAAGCTGAGACCCTGCATGGGTGATTCTTGGGGAGGTTCTGTAGCCCCTTTCATTTGAGGCCTCATGATGGTACTGAGCCTGCAAAGGAGAGCAATGCTCAAATCCTTACCCGTCACTGGGTCGATCTCCCCACCCGAGATCGCCCTGTCTTAGGTGGACCGAGTCTTACTTGACACTCCGTCATTGACATACCAGCCCTTATCATGGAACAGAGACCTTGTGGGCAAGAATAGTATAGGGGCTATCGATGTTAGTCCCTGAGCATGGACATCCAGATGCCAATAGAGTCACCATTTTCTAAGGCTGAAAAGGCCTGAGCCACTACCACCCTATCTCTCTGTCGTTGAGCTTGCATCCTACACAGCAGAAAAAGGGTACCCGCCAGACCCAGGCACAAAATAGCTCCAAAAAGTCCCACTCCCACCCACTCTTTAAAGAAAGAGAAAGCTGAAGAGATCCAGGAGGAGAGTCCCTCAGTCAGGGACAGATCCACGCGCGTCAAGTTGATGGCCACCACAGCCGCTCTCAATTTTTTGAGTGTCTCATCGAAGTTTTCCGACCAATTTCCTGCAAGATACTTGGAAATTTCCTTAGAAACATTAGCAGCATGACTTACATTTTGATATGAAATAGAAGTAACACACAAGCCAGAATATTTCCATTGGCAACCTAATTGGGCCATCTCTATGTCAAAATCCCTCCTAGGCCCAAATAACGTCATAGCTGAAGGAGCTTCCACAGGTCAAGGAACATAACGAGGCATTCGGGCCACCATAGCAAAGGAAAATATAGAAACATTCCAACATACAGCATAAAAGCAAGTACTATTATCACAACTCAAAAAACTACCATTATAACTACCATTATATACAAAAAACACAAGGCGGAGCCACATGCATACCAGCATGGGTAAAAAGGAAACATCTTGTCCTGGGCTTAATAACTTTAGGTTGCAATATATGGAGAAAAGGTAAAAGCATTCTTCACAAACCAAGTGACTCACTCATCTTGTCTATAGGATCTCAAGATCTACGTGCCGAACTTCAGGATTTTGTTTCTTTAACTCTTTCTCAAGCCTGTCTACTTCATATTCTGAGTATCAATAATGTTTTCTCCATGATTAAGCATAAAGGCTTCTAATTATTCAGGAGTTTTCACTTCTTGAATTTCCTACAACATTTGGTCAAAATCTTGCTTTTCCAAATATGATCTTGTAACAACTCGTTCATCTAAATCAACTTCTGCCTTAAATCTGACTTTGCCTAATCTCAGGTCTGTGGCTTTGACATTATGGATTGCCCTTACTGATGGATCGCTCTCCAGGAGTGTACTCGGATCACGACTCTCTATGACATACTTGTAAAATGATGTGCCCTTGGCCTGGGCGCTCCTGCGAAGTTCATTTATGGCAACAAGAAGTGTCGCTCCTTCAAACACGAAAGATCCTGCTAAAATACAATATGCCCATAGAAGGGATTCAATTGGTTGAGGATGAAGCAATCCCATGACTCCATGATACCAAGAGAGTCCTGCACCCATCATGAAAATACCAATACCACTAATCAATGAAGAAATATAGTGCTTATTTGAAAAGCCATAGGGGTGAGAAGAATCTGGTGTCTGAACAGACTTGCTGATGTCTAGTGCTATCAAACCCTGGTTACAAGTATCAGATAATGAGTGTATAGCTTCTGAGAACATACTTGCTGAACCCATATAAATCCAGGCAAGAAATTTAAAGAAGCAGTTTAAGCCATTAATGCAAATAGCAACCATCACCACTTTTCCTGGCTCCTTAAGAAACATTTGGAAACATTGAGCTCTAAGCTCCTTCCAAGCTTCTGGGCGCAACTTTGTAACGGCCGTTTCTTTTGTAATGGCTGTCAGGTTCTGTGCAAGCTATGGCCAGACCCTGATTGTATGAGGGTGCAATTTCATCGCAAAGATGAATGTATCTAAGTCTGCTTGTATGGTCTGAGAGCTGTGTAGGCAGTTCAACCTGATTAACATTGCCTTCACACTGACCTTCTCCTAGAAGCATGTTAATATCCCAATCTACATGCCTGCCTGAGCATTCATCATGGCACTATGATTTTTACTAGTGTTACTCCAATCTGAGCTCCAAATCAAGTAATCTCCTCCTGACAAAATAGGCAACTCTCCTCTATCCTCTTCTCAACCATAAACATGGATGAGTCAAAGAATTCCAAACTCACAGTTGAACTGCCAACTGTAGCCAATGGAATACTGGCAGTTTAACTATAATTTTGAGTTTCTTTTGATGAAGCAGCTTTTAATATCTCATTGAAGAGATACTGGTTTCTGGTTTCTAAATGTCTATAACACTGAGTTAGTTTTACACCAACTTTCTGTTACCAAAGTTGTAAATTTCTAATCACACCCAATAATTTAGAACATTTTTATACTTTTAAAACCAATCAGAAACAACAATGAAGTGGCTATGCATCTTATATATTTAGACCAAACAAAATTTGTTGCCTTTTCTAGCTGTAATTTCAAGAGAAAAGCACCTTGTCACCAAGACTTTTCTAGGACAAAACAACTCTTAGCTTCTTTATAAAACCCAAAAAGCTATTGGTTTCTTTTAAAAGCAGCTTATGCCAACAGTCAATTCCTGGAAAGGCTTTTTCAGCTCAGCTCAACTCTTAGCTACAGGTGTAGGGTAGCTTATCAGCCTCTGCTGTGTATATTAAGACTGTCTTTAAAACAAAGTTAAACTAGCCCAAAGGTTGTATCAAGCAGTTTTAACGATCTTTTCTTTTGAACATGCAACAAACACAGAACATTTAGACAATGAAACAAAAAGCAAACACAAACACGTGGACATTGGCGTGCCAAGGACAGACAACAAAGAAGGACATAAATAAAGAGAAATTCAGGACGTCTCCCGAATTTCTTTCTTTTTCTAGATGAGCTCTGAAATAGCCTTTTCATTCTTTTTTGTTGACACAGCTCAGAGAGAGGACAACTGTTTTTCTAAAACCCTTTCTCTCTCTCTCATATTCAAGATGTAACTTTCATCTCGTTCATTGGAGATGTAGCAGGCAGCTATTGTAACACCTCAGTACCCTGCTTTCTTAATTTTCCAATTCTTTCTAACCCAGCTCTTCCCACCTGAAGCAGCTCTTTCCTCTTCAGAGGAAGTTAGCTCCTCCGACTCAGAGCCACCAAGCCCCGAGGCCTCCAGCTCCTTTACCGGATAAAGAGATTTCTTTCTGAGGCTTCTTTTCCCTTCGTCTCTCCCAAGGGCGTGCTTTCCCTTACCTCTCACTTCCGTGGACTGAACGTCTTTGGAAGGGTCTGTTTTCTTAGGCATGCCTTTTTTTCCTTTTTCTTTCTGAGCTCCCTTTTTTTTCTGAGCTCCTAAGCGCTTATCCTGCTCTGTTTCTGACACGCTGGTCTGTAATTCGTCTAGCACTCCCTGGCCTGCCGCTATAGTCGAGCGGCTTTTCTCATCCTGCAAAACCAGAAGGAAGAGAACGAGCACTGCCTGGGGAGGGAGACGAAATAGATCAAGGCCAAACATGCCTCTCAGAGCTTACCTTTGTCTGCAGTTCTGAATCCACTCTGCGAGCGAAGGGTCTCCCTCGGTGCCTGGCGATGGTTCGGCCTGTTCCCGGGTTTCGGCACCAACTGTGACCCGCGTCACCTTCTCGCCAGCAAGAACGGACTCGGACACCAGGATCCTTCTGCAGCAAGCTTTATTCCAATGAAAATGAGGAAAGACCCCAAGGGGAAGAGGAGCTCTCCTTATATACCCATCGGGTCGGCGTGTCCCTACTCTATTGGCTGATGCGTCTCGGCAGATATGACGCGTCAGGCTGTGTCAGCTTTTGACAGTTACCGGCTGCTCAGGCATTCGCCTTACTGGTGTTTGATGGCGATTTCAGGAGGGAGACTACGCATGCGCGGCAGCGCACCACATCTTGTATCACAGCAATTGCAGAAGCAGTGGTGCTAGCAATTAATGTAATTAAAGTTGTTATACCAGTAGTAATCAAGCCCACTACTCTCTTGCTTCTGCTTAAAGTTGGCCTCATTATTTCCAGTACTTGCAAGCTATTTTTAGAATATCAAGTTTCTGTCATACTCAGGGCAATAACACAAAAGCTGGTTGATAGACCTCCATAAGCGAGATGCCTGATTTCAACACACAACCACAATTAGAAAATGTACAACCAATGCAACTTATATTAAATACTGTAGAAGTAACAAAAGTATTTTTAAATTGACAATTTAAAAAGCCTTAACACACGTGCTAACACCTGTTTAAAATCCAGATCCTGCCCCAACTTTATATCTTGCTAACATAAAGTCATAGAGAACTGCAGCTAATTTCCATATATGTCTCAGAAAATGTCCAAAACAGGCTTCTAAATCAAGATTCATATTTCCAACATCGTATTGATTTCTAGACCAGTCCATGGTTGAGTCTGAATAACTGGTCACATTTAATAACAATACAAGAGGCATTGTAACTTATCTTTTTGATTCTTTGTTTCACAAGTTCTAAGAACTTGAGGCAAGGCAGCTTGTCCCATCAGGGGTATAGGGACTTATGTCCAATACAGCTTCCCAGTCAACATTGTCAGGGCACTCAGCAAGCTCACAGGTCAGCATCATTCTTTGTCCTGGCATCACCATGTCTCACCCATTGCTCTGTTGGCAACCATGCTCTGTCAGCATCCTGCAGAAAAAGCACAAACATGACCTCTTCCCCATATTTAATACCTGATTGGGATCACGGCATATGCCAGTAAGTGGATCCTTCCCTTTCACCTATGCATAAGTATGCTAGTTGTAGAGTACCATAGACACTCAGCAGAAAGTTCCTTGGCATCCTATTTTAAGAAAAAATAAAATAAAAAATAAAAAGAACATGATTTAAATAAATTTGTGGTATATGGGGATATATTTCCCCCTTTTTTATTTAATGAAGATGTTGTTTTAAAGTTCCCTGGGCCCATTCCACAGTCTCTTCTTGACAATTATAAGGAATCCCCTTAACATGGGTAATGTTAAATTGCTGCTAAAAAGTCTCAAATGTTTGACTGCCATAGCCACTTCTATTATACATTTGTTTGTTTTCTTTTCTTTTTTTTAATTAGGTACTTAATTTATCTACATTTCAGATGTTATCCTCTTTCCCCGTTCCCCCTAGAAACCTCTTAACCAATGCCCCCTTCTCCTATTTCTATGAGGGTGTGCCCCTACCCATCCACCCACTCCCACCTCCTGTCCCTCAAATTCCCCCACACTGGAGCATCTAGCCTTCAAAGAATCAAGGCCCTCCTATCCCACTGATGCCCCAGAAGACTATACTCCACTACAAATACAGCTAGAGACATGGGTCCCTCCATGTGTGTTCCCAGGATAGCTGTTGAGACACAGGGAGCTATTGTTGGTTGATATTGTCGATTTCCAGATGGGGCCACAAGTCCCTTCAACTCCTACAGTCTTTTCTCTAACTCTTCCACTGGGAACCCCGTGATCAGTTTGATGGTTAGCAGTGAGCATCTGCCTCTGTATATATCAGGCTCTTGCAGTGCCTCTCAGGAGACAGGTATATAAAGCTTCTGTCAGCATGCACTTCAGGACATCCATAATAGTGTTTGCATATGGTAATTACATCTGGGAGGGATCTCCAGGTAGAACTAACTCTGTTCCAGTTTCTGCCCACAAATTTCTTATATTTGCTCCTGTGAGTATTTTGTTATTCCTTCTAGAAGGACCGAAGCACCACATTTTGGTCTTTCTTTTTCTTGGGCTTCATATGATTTTTGAGCAATGTCTTGGGTATTGTGAAATTTTGGGCTAATATCCATGTATCAGTGAGTGCATACAATGTGTGTTCTTCGGTGATTGTGTTACCTCACTCAGGATGATATTTTCTAGTTTCATCCATTTGCCAAAGAATTTCATGAATTCATTATTTTTAATAGCTGAGTAGTACTCCATTGTGTAAATGTATCAAATTTTCTGTATCCATTCCTCTGTTGAAGGACATCTGTGTTCTTTTCAGCTTCTGGCTATTATAAATAAGGCTTCTATGAACATAGTTGAGCATTTGTCCTTGTTATATGTTGGAGCATCTTTTGGGTATATTCCCAGGAGTGATATTGCTGGATCCACAGGTAATAGTACGACAAATTTTCTGAGGAACCACCAGACTGATTTCCAGAATGGTTATACAAGCTTACAATCCCACAAACAATGGAGGAGTGTTCCTCTATCTCCACATCTACACCACCATCTGCTGTCATCTGAGTTTTTAATCTTAGCCATTCTGATTGGCTTGAGGTAGACTCTCAGAGTTGTTTTGATTTGCACTTCCCTGATGACTAAAGATGTTGAACATTTCTTTAGGTGCTTCACAGCCATTCACTATTCCTCAGTTGAAAATTCTTTGTTGAGCTTCGTACCCCATTTTTAATAGGGTTATTTGATTGTCTGGCTCTAATTTCTTGAGTTCTTTGTAAGTTTTTGGTTGTTAGCCCTCTATGAGATGTAGGATTGGTAAAGATCTTTTCCCACTCTTTTGGTTGCCATTTTGTCTTATTGACAATGTCCCTTGCCTTACAGAAGCTTCGTAATTTTATGAAGTCCCATTTGTCAATTCTTGATCAATCTTAGACCAGAAGCCATTGGTGTCCTGTTCAGGAACTTTTCCCTTGTGCCCATGTGTTCCAAGCTCTTCATCACTTTCTCTTCTATTAGCTTCATTGTGTCTCATTTTATTTGGCGGTCCTTAATCCACTTGGACTTGAGTTTTGTACAAGGAGGTAAGAATTTTCCTACATGCTGATATGATGTGTCCCCATTTTCATTAAATTCTTAAAAGTCATTAATTTCTTTATTTATTCCTTGACCAAGTTACCATCGAGTAGAGCATTGTTCAGTTTCCATGTGTATGTGGGCTTTCTATTGATTTTATCATTATTGAAGACCAGCTTTAATTTGTGGTGATCTGATAGGATGCATGGAATTATTTCAACTTTCTTGAATGTGTTGAGACCTGTTTAGTGACCAATTATTTGGTCAATATGGAGAAGGTACAATAACATGCTGAAAAGAAGGTATATTCTTTTTTTTTGGATGAAATGTTCTATAAATATCTGCTAAATCTATTTGGTTCATAACTTCTCTTAGTTTTATTGTGTCTGTTAAGTTTCTGTTTCCATCGCCTGTATGAAGTGTCCATTCTTATCTTTCTTGATAACTTCTGGTTGAAAGTCGATTTTATTTGATATTAAAATCGCTACTCCAGATTGTTTCTTGGGACCATTTTCTTGGAAAATTGTTTTCCAGCCTTTTATTCTGAGGTAGTGTCTGTCTTTGTCACTGAGGTGTGTTTTCTGTATGCAGCAAAATGTTGAGTCCTGTTTCTTTATTATCTAGTCCCTTAGTCTATGTCTTTTTATTGGGGAATTTAGTTCATTGATATTAAGAGATATTAAGGAGAAATGATAATTGCTTCCTGTTATTTTTTTTATTAGAGGTAGAATTATGTTTGTGTGGCTATCTTCTTTTGAGTTTGTTGGAAGATTACTTTTTTGCTTTTTCTAAGGTATAATTTCCCTTCTTGTGTTGGAGGTTTCCCTCTATTATCCTTTTTGTTCTCTTAGGGTCTGTATGATATCTGTGAGCATCTCCTGGCTTTTATAGTCTCTAGAGAGAAGTCTGGTGTCATCCCAATAGGTCTGCCTATATATGTTACTTGACTTTTTCCCTTACTGCTTTTAATATTCTTTCATTTTTTTGTGCATTTGGTGTTTTTATTATTATGTGATAGAGCAAATTTCTTTTCTGATCTATTCTATTTGGATTTCTGTAGGCTTCTTGTATGTTCATAGGCATCTCTTTCTTTAGGTTAGGGAAGTTTTCTTCGATAATTTTGTTGAAGATATTTACTTGCCCTTTAAGTTCGGAATCTTCACTTTCTTCTATACCTATTATCCTTAGGTTTGGTCTTCTCATTGTTTCCTGGGTTTCCTGGATGTTTTGGGTTAGGAGTTTTTTGTCATTTTGTATTTTCTTTGACAGTTGTGTCAATATTTTCTATGGTATCTTCTGCACCTAGATTCTCTCTTCTAGCTCTTGTATTCTGTTGGTGATGCTTGCATCCATAACTCCTGGTCTCTTCTCTTTCCTAGGTTTTCTTTTCTTTTTTCTTTTTTTTGTATATATACATACTGCTATGGTACATTTTTTAAATAATTTATTTATTTTTTTCACATCGTAATTCATTCACACAGGGGTTATAAACACAGAAAGTCAGAATGTGGGGAAGGGGATGACACTGGAGTATGGGTGTTCAGGGGGAATACAGATATCTTTCAGAACAGGGTATTGGCTGGGTGAAGGTTCAGGGGACAGATCACTATGACTCTGCCTATGATTCACTTGTCTTTATCTAAGTTGGTATTATCTGCCAAGGCTACCTATTTACAAGGTCTATGATGACTCAGGCTTGTAAATTTCCACGAAAGCTGCCTGTTTACAATAGCTTATAGCCATCTGTTTCAATGTTTTCCTAGGTTTTCTATCTCATGGGTAGTCTCCCTTTGTGATTTCTTTATTGTTTCTGCTTCCATTTTTATGTCCTAGATCGTTTTGTTCAATTCCTTCACTTGTTTGCTTGTGTTTTCTTGTAATTCTTTATGGGATTTTTGTGTTTCCTCTTTAAAGGCTTCTACCTGTTTACATGTGTTCTCCTGTATTTCTTTGAGGGAGTTATTTATGTCTTCTATCATTATCATGAGGAGTGATTTTAAATCTGAATCTTGCTTTTCTGGTGTCATCGGGTATTCAGGACTTTCTATGGTGCGAGAACTAGGTTCTGATGATGCCAAGTAACCTTGGTTTCTGTTGCTTATGTTCTTGTGCTTGCATTTCACCATCTGGTTATTTCTAGTGCTACCTTTACTCGATATCTCTGACTGGAAGCTGTCTGTCCTCTTATCTTGGCTTTGTCAGAACTTCTCAGAGTTCAGCTGTCTCTGTGATCTTGTGATTCTGAGACACTGGCTGTGATAGCTCTGGGGAATCAGGCTGCCTCTAGGCTCCTGAAATCATAGTGTACCCAAGCTCCTGAGATCCTATGATCCTATTACCCTGTGTTTCTATGTGTTAGATCTCCTGGGAGTCCAGCCTCCTCAGGGTTTTGTGTGGTTGGGTGCAGAGCTGAAGTCTTAGGGCTGATCCAGGTGCAGGTGCAAACAGGAAGAGTCCTGTGCCACTGGCCTTGAGGGAGTTCCTGTGTCCCAAATTACTTCCTGTTTGTGTGTGGGGGGGGTTGGGAGTTGCAGCTTAATCACTTACACTCCTCGGCATGTTAGAACTCCAGGTAGTCCAGCCTCCTCTCCAATTTATTAATTTTACTTAATCAAGTTGTAATGGAATCACACAAAAGGGTGTTACTAAAAATTACCACTGATGGAAGCTTTCCACCTCATGTCAAAAGATGGACAGTTGACACTACCACATACACATACACACACACACACACACATACACACACACACCAACTTGCTACTGAAGCCTCTTTAATCATTTGTCAAAATATATCCTTGTCTATATCCTAAAGACTGTCATTAATCTGCAATTGACAAAGTAACCATGTCAATGATCAGATATCTGAATGTTAATGCAAAACACACACACACACACACACATTTGCAATAGAGCTATGTATTTCCCTACTGTATATTATTATATGTGTATTATATCTATTATATTAATTTATATTTAATATATTATATTACTTTATATAAATATAATATAACATATATTAGAATGTTGGACATTGTGAAATTTGCTGGGCATACTCAGAAAGACAGACATTGCAGCAGCTGGGCTGAAGCAGCACAGATTAGTGCAAAGAGAGCACACAAGCTATAAATTTAACAAAGTGTTCATTTGCTAAAGAGATTGATTTTGCATTTGCAAATAGGAAATAAGTAAGCATCCAACTCTTTTCTTGCAAGGCAAATTAAAACAGGGTTCTTGAAAAGCTTTCTTTAGAAATCTCAGTCATTTTAATTTTGGATACTGTCTCTTATATTTTATGCAAAAGATGATAACTTAAAGTGGATGTGAAATGCAATTGCATTTCTAGCACATATCATATAGGTGATTCTGTGGATTTCCTATTGTGGAAAAGTGAATATTTTAATTAGTGCTGGTGAGAACAATAGTTTTTCTCCTCAAAGTTCTAATTAGTTTTCAAAACATGACATCAGTTTTGCTCCTTATTTACCACCTCAGAAAATTAGCAACTTTGAGAATTTACAACAAAAATAATTAAATCCTTAGAGTCCCAAAGTCTGATTGTCCAAATAATTTTAAAGAGCTAATTCATGAATTTATCCATGTCTGATATTTTTAGTTATTTCATATTGCTTGGTAAAAACATATATATTATGTATTGTCAGGAAGATACATGTCATTAGTTTCTCAGGAAAATTTAGAGAAAAAATAATGGAAGAAGTAAGATTTGGAGCCAAATATGTCGTTCTGTCAAATTTATACTTTATGTCATGAGTTGTATTGTTTGTAAGAACAATTTTGTTGAGGTAAATCTTAGTTTTTACATTGAAAACTATCAGCTGTTTTCAGCTAAATTATCATCTTACCTAAATCAGTGATGAGTTATCTACTTCCCAGAAATATACTTATATTTTAGATACTAGGTGAAAAAAATAAAACAAATTTCTCATTTAAAGTGTACGTATTTTAGTATTCAATTTTTTATTTACTCAATCTCATCACTCTCTGCCCATCATTACTCTTCTGGTTTTGTCTTCCTTATTTTCTTTTTTCTCCCTTTTTACACCTTCCTTTTTCCTTTGTTTAAATGTGTGTGCACTTACATTGTATATACATGTGTGTGTGTGTGTATGTGTGTGTGTGCATGCGGGTGTGTAAAGCATTATTTGAATATTGGCTTATTAGTAGAATGTTCCATTTTTCTTCATTTTCTCCACTATGTATTTGTCCCCTCTCTTTCATTCCATTCTGTTATGACATAATGCTCATAGTATACAATTTACACATTTAGGATGTACAATGAAAAACTTTTAGTATGTCCATATATTTTTGCAATCATTAACTAATTTTAGACTATTCTTATTGCATTTAAATCAGTAGTACACTGTTAGAACTTTTCTATTCTAATCCCCTTTCTCCTTTCTCCTTGCAATCCTTTTCCAGGAGGAAACATTAATCCACTTATATATTTCTTTCTCTCTATAGATATGCCTATTATGGACACTTCATATAAATGGAGCTATGTAATGTACAGAATTATTTTTGCCATTTAAAGCAACACCTTTAATTTTATACATGTAGCTGTGTATTTATGTAGGTTTATGGTTATTTTTCGTGCTGAAACAATAATGTGCTGAACACATAGTACCAAATCCATTTATCAGTTGATATTTATTTGGAAGTGTCCCTTGATGGTTATTATAATTACCACTATTATGAACATTCCTGTATAAGAAAATACAAGTTACCATTTCTCTTGTTTGTGTACCCAGGTGTATAATAGTTGTTTCAAAACTGTTAATAATGTCTTACTTAGAGAATCGAATAATCCCCTTCTCAGGCAATAAGTATCATTACTACACTGTTTGACTATGTGATCATTTTAAATTCTAAATATTATGTATGGTTTTCAGTGCCTTTGTTGTTTGGTAGTAAGTGAAATATGTTTAATTTAACATAATCATTTCATTATGAAGTAGTTTTTGAGTTTTTATGTGAAATTTTCTTAGATACAAATTCATTCTTCATCACCATACCCTTTACAATAAGAACTTTCTTCTCCATCCAAGTCTAACAATGTCTTTAATCACCCATAATCCATATTATTATATGGAGTAAGTAATTATGCCCAGCCAGTAAACTTCTCAGATTCACTTGTCTCTGTCCTTTATCACATCATCCTTAGGAGTTGTAGTGATTGCAACTGAGTTCATTTATTAAGCATGTTTCATAGTGCCATATTGCCTGAGCCATATAAAGTTGCTTTGTTTTTTAAAACTAGATTATGAGAATCTGTACAAATAACCTTTTGATGTAGTCTCTACTGCCAGTGCAAGAAGCTAATGATTTGTAGACAAATAAAAATAATGATGTCTTATCATGGAAACACTGGCCAATAATAAATAGTGTTAAAATTCATCACTCTTGAAATCAGACCACAATGGAGTAAGTTATGCTTAATTTTAAATAAAAAAATCTGTAGATGGCTTGATGGCCCAAAATAAATGACTGCTTCTGTCTGTTTTTAATAATACATGGTACCTAAGAATAAAGAAAACTGTGGAAAGATGCTCAATTAGATCACTCTTCACTTTGTATTCGAAAAAAAAGAAGTGTTTGAGTCCATTGGAAGGTTCAGCCTTGCATTAGCCGTTGCAGGAGGCATGGTGAACTGTGCTTTGTAGAATGTGGATACAGGGCACAGAGTTGCCATCGTTGGCAGATTCCCTGAAGTACAAGACATTGTGGTAGGGGAAGGGACTCACTTTTCCCTCTCACTTTTCCATCCCTTTGGTACAGAAACCAATTATCTTTGACTGTTGCTGTTGACCACAGAATGTACCAGTCATCACTGGTAGAAAACACTTGCAGAACATCATCATCACATTGTGCATCCTCTTCCTGCTGGTGGCCAGCCAGCTTCATCATATCTACACTAGCATAGGAGAGGACTATGATGAGCTGGTGCTGCTCTTTATCACCACAGAGATCCTCAAGTCTATGTGACTAGGTTGGATGCTGGAGAGCTGATTACCTATCTAGAGCTTGGCTCCAGGCAGGTAAGCAATGACCGCACAGAACAAGCAGCAACATTTAGGCTCATCCTGGATGATGAGTCCCTGACACATCTGACCTCCAGAAAGGAGTTCACAAGAGGCAGTAGAAGCCAAACAGGTAGCTCTGCAGGAAGAGAAGAGAGCCAGATTTGTGCTGGAAAAGGCTGAGCAGCAGAAGAAGGCAACCATCATCTCAGCTGAGGACAATTCCAAGGCAGCTGAGCTGATTGCCACAGCAGGTGGTGGCCTGGTTGATCCCTGAAAGCTGGAAGCTGCCTAGGGTATTGCATATCAGCTCTCTTGCTCTCTCAACATTTCCTACCTGCCAGAAGGGCAGTCTGTGCTCCTCAAACTTCCCCAGTGAGGCCTCTCCTGCTCCACGTTCTCAGGCTAACCACATCACAGCCTCTGTCATTCTGAGGGGCATCTTCCTTCTTTCCCAAGTCAGAAATCACTGTGAAATTTTGTGATTGGCTTAAAGTGAAGGAAATAAAAGTAAAATAACTTCAAGAGAGAGAGAGAGAGAGAGAGAATGGAAAATTGTCATTTTCCATTTTAAAATGAAATGTTAATAATACATAGATGAGACACACATGATAACATACAAAGATTATAAATACTTAATAGCATATTCTTCCTAGAAAAAAATTCACTAGAAGTTTTCTGGATTAAATTTGAAGTTTTGTCTTTAACAAGAGAAAATAAAACGGTAAGTAAATCATAAAAATGCTCCATGGTTACACTGGAATTCTTTGTGGTTTTGGTAAAGTAAAAAAAGGTGCATATTATTGCTAGTTCCGTTGTTAGTTTGATATAAATGGGATCATCTGATATATAATGCTTCTACTACTATTTAATAACCAGAAGCCACACAAGTAAGCTTCTTGTGTAGAAAAGTCTTATATCAAGAAGATTTGATTTTCAAATCTTTCACTAAAAGTTTTATAAATGTGATTATTATTTCAGCATTAAACTTCACCAAATATCTTATTTTTGTACATGAAATTACTAACATATAGATATTTCTCTTTTAGGCATTATTATTCTTTTAAAAATACATTTTAAATTTAAGTATATACAATTTTAGAATTTATGGATAACTGATATATGATTTATATAAAATTATGTGAGGTGGATGGACTCCAAAATAAATTGTCAGGAGTTTGGAAAGAGCTAATTTTCTCACTATAATGCCTTTGGACCATGAACACATAATATACCCCATTGACATGTTTACTTTTGAGTTTATTTTCTGAAATTGAGAAATAGTTGCATAAATGTTCATTTTAATCTTTTAATGTATTCTTTCTGTATGATTTAACTTCCAAAATAGAAGATTAAATTCTTTTAGGTTTCACATGGTGGTGATATTAGTGAATTTGGCAATTTGAGACAAAAAAAATCAAATTAAAACTTTCACATTGTGAATTTTACATTTCCATCTTCAGGGACTGAATATAAATTTCAAGCTTCATTGCTTAAGAATAAAGAGCTTTAGCAAAGGGAGTAGTTTGAGCACAATAATAATTATATAGAAGTCTAGAAACAATCCTATTGAAATAATTAAATTTATTCAGGAGAAAGGGAAAGTTAGGAGAAGGCCA
Organism: Grammomys surdaster; assembly: GCF_004785775.1. Classification (NCBI taxonomy): domain Eukaryota; kingdom Metazoa; phylum Chordata; class Mammalia; order Rodentia; family Muridae; genus Grammomys; species Grammomys surdaster. The sequence goes on along the minus strand of NW_021604606.1, from coordinate 3,821,570 downwards.
AAGACAAGGTGAGTGCTAATTCAAAGTAATAATGAGAATCAATCTCAGAGACTGTGTTTTACTGAGTGATTCACTTTCATAAAGTTTCAATTGTAATATCATATATTTCCCTCCTTTCCTTGTATTAGTTTGTTTGCTGTTCAGTTCTAACAAGTTATATAATGTATTGGGTTTTAGTTTGGTTTTGTAAGAATAATACTGAGTTTGTTTTAAAATAAATGTTTTAAAACTAGTAAGCTCTTTTAATTTTATGTTTCAAGGACAAAAAGTTGTGATATGTTTCCTAACTTACAACATTTTTGCATTGCTTTTTAAAATTTTGTATTGTTAGTTCTTTACACTTAAAAAAGTCATAATGCGTTAACTATTCACATAACATAAATCATATTGTTTAGCTTGTTTGGGAAGCAGAAGTAGAACTTCTTAGATATATAAATCAAGTTACTTATTTTTATTTTATAACAATTACTACTCATTTCAGATAATAGTTCAGCAAAATAAAGCCAATTCTACTTCAAATCAAGAAGTCGTTAAGCATTCTTACAAGCTATCCCCAAAAGCCCATGACAATTTGAGTGTTTAAGAGATGCTTTGTTTCTATTTTATTTTCTTATTTCCATTAAGAAGGAGTAGACAAGAAGGTAAAAACCCCTGCAAAGATGGAGAAGGACTGTTATTATAGACCAGTTAAGATTTTAATAAAGCAGACAACATTTACATTTCCTTATAATTCTTATCATTCAAATTCTAAGATCTACTGATGTATAAACAGGCCTTGTGTAGTAGCATCAAAACAAGACATGATGCATAGTGTTAACACAATGATAGTTTCTGAATCTAAAACTGTGAATGACTGTTGCTAACCATCTTATTCATTGACAGTAGAGAATAAAGGTAATTTAGTAAGAAAATGCTATCCTATTTTTATAAGGATCATCTATGAATTGATTGTTCATCAAATCAATACAGTTCCTATTTGTCACAAGTGACTTAACTTCTTTAACCTTTCCCAGACTAGATCTCTCATTTTACCCCACTGCTGGTCTGCCTGTTCACAGTTCCTCATTCTATTTCTCCTTCCTCCTGTCTCCAAGAGGATGTCTCCATCCCACCACCACCTGCCCAGCCTTCACACTCCCTGGGGCCTCAAGTCTCTCAAGGGCTAGGTACATCTTCTCCCACTGAGACCAGAACAGCCAGGCAGTCCTCTGCTGTATATATGTTACAGGCCTCAGGCCAGTTCATGTAAGCTGCCTGGTTGGTGGCTCGAAGTCAGAGATAACTCAGGGGTCTGAGTTAGTTGAAACTTCTGGTCTTCTTATGGGGTCGCCCTCCCCCTCAGCTTCTTCTAGCTTTTCCCAAATTTAACCACAGGGATCCTTGAATTCAGTCCATTGTTTGGCCATAAGTATCTGCATCTGTCTCAGTCAGCTCCTTGTTGGGCCTCTTGGATGGCAGCCGTGCTAGGCTCCTTTCTTAAGCGCACCACAGCATCAGTAATACTGTCAAGTCTTAGAGCCTCTACTTCAGATGGATCCCAAATTGGTCTGGTCACTGTACCTCCTTTCCCTCAGTCTCTTCTCCAGTTTTGTCCCTGCCAGTTCTTCTAGTCAGGAACAATTCTGCAATAGAGTTTTTGTCTGTGGGATGTTAACCCCATCCCGCCACTTGATGCTCTGTTTTTCTAAAGGAGGTGGACTCTACAAGTTCCCTCTCCCTACTGTTGGGCATTTCATCTAAGGTCCCTCCCTTTGAGTCCTGTGATTCTCTCACCTCCCAGATCTCTGGTACATTCTAGAGCATCCCCCAACCCCGAGGTTGTATATTTCTATTCATTCTTCTGGCCCTCAGGAGACTTTTGGTCTCCTCTCACTTATAACTGTCCCCCACCATAACTGATACTTCTATCCTACCCACCTTTCCCCTTCTCCACCCCTCCCCCACCAAGATCCCTCCTTCCCTCTGCCCCCAGTGGTTAATTTCTTCTCCATTGTAAGTGGAGTTGAGGCATCCTCACTTGGGTCCTTTGGCTTGTTAACCTTCTTGAGTTCTATGGATTGTATCCTGCGTAGACTGTATTTTTTGGCTAATATCCACTTATTAGTGAGTACATACTATGCATGTCTTTTGGATCTGAGTTACCTCACTCAGGATGATATTTTCTAGTTCCATTGATTTCCTTGCAAATTTCATGATGTCCTCATTCTTAATAGCTGAATAGTATTCCATTGTGTAGAATATTTTATTTTAAAATTATTTTTATACTATAGCTATATCATTTTCTCCATTATGTTCTTCCCACTCAAACCTTCCCACATAGCTCTCTGTAAGTTCCTGTATCCTTTATTACCTGAAGCTAAGCAGAATCCATTGTGATGGAACACAGAGATGAACTTTTAAGAAACTGGAGGATTTATTTTAGTATTTTGTTGTCAGATTCACCTGTTTTCCTAAGTTATTATCAAGCATGGTGAACCATTGCTTTTCTTTCTTTATCTTCTTTTGGTACTTGCTTTAGTACCTTTTCCAAAAAAAAGAAAGAAGGAACAAAAAAGAAAAGAAAACCATAAAAAAAGAAAGAAAGGAAAAGAAGAGTAAACAACAAAAGAACTTTTGGTCTCCTCTCACTTATAAATCTATAATTAAAATTCCATATTATATATACATACTGCTTTTAGAAATTTCACCAATCGACACATCCACATTTAATATTTCATATCTGGTTTTTCTTCTACTAGTAGTATATGTACCTGAATGTCCACACACATACTTGGAATCAAACTCAGTGGCCTTTCAATTCTGTGCCCACTCTTCAATGCAACTACAGGCAAAATATCTTCTTGGTTAACTGGTTGAATAAAATAAAAATATGTTTTTGGCATATAATTTGATAAATGAAGGTACTAATATGGATTTCATCAGATTGTTTGAGAATAAATTATAAGTTATTTACATTATTTAGGATATGCTGAATGTCTGAAGATATCTCTTCTTAAACAGCAGAGCACAAGGTATACCCAATATCATTTCATAATGTTCCCAATTATACATATTATTCAAACATTTACATATAATTTATTATTAACTGACTCTGACAGCATAAATATTCACATGATTTCTACCCTTAAGAACCTTACTGTTTACAGTTTGAAGAGAAAAATATGAGAGAGGAGATATATTCTTAACACAAAGGTGTCAAAACATTAATTATAACAGAAATACTCTAAATGAAGCTTTTTAATCAACTGTGAACCATTAAAGATAAGCTTTGAATGAAGTGACATTAACTGCTATCAGTTTTAACACAGTTTATTGTAGAGTATAAAGTAATTGTAAAGTATTAGTGACAAGATATAGAAGCATCATTCATAAAATTCTTCAAGGTATTAAAATTATGAAACAGGAGAAATAGGAGTTATGAAGAAATCATTCCAAATTGTATGCATAAAAGGTACACCAGAGACCATATACAATTGACTTTTTGTGCAAAGTTGCTGATCTAGGGTAGTCCAAATGAGAATAAAAGGAAAATGCCCGGGAGAGAAAGGAGGGCATGCACACAAACACCCTAGAACACTCAAAGGCCATCAGAACTAATGAGTATAACAAATAAAACAAAATGAACATAACTGCAAAAATATCTTAAGTTAATTCATAGTGAGAAAAACAAGGCTAACTAACTTGTGTTTGCAAATCTCAGAAATCTATATAAATATATTTTAATGAGATTTTATATATTTAATTTAGTTTGGAGAATTTTAGTTAATATTTTATGTTTTCCAAATAGTTTTTCATGATTCATACACCCTTTTATAAAAAATGCTATTAGCCTGGATTTAAAAATATAGCTGTACTTAATAAATATCATAACTGTGGCATTTGTTTTAAATTAAGCATAATGCTTCATGAATTTTTGTTAAGAGTTAATTTTTATACTTATAGCTTGTTGTACATTATAAGGAGGCTCATGAAATTAATCAAAATAATTGACTATATTTTTATTTATTATTTGCACATGAAATTAATTTATTTCTATGTTATAAATCAGATTAACATTTACACTAGTTTAATAAAACAAGTTAAGGATTATCTTCAATTTCTGGAAATTGTTCAAGTGTCTGCTGATAAAATTATAAAAGCTCAAGGCTTTGATTATTTCATCTTCTTCACTTCTGTCTGTAATACTGATAATATTATAAAAATGTTCACCTTTCAAGATGGTGAAATATCAGTTTACCTTTTTAATACTGAATTTCTGATAATTCAAAAAAAGTGTTAGCTATAGATAGCTATGATGAAGAGTAAAGAAACAAACATGAATTTAAAGGCAAATACAATATAAAACCTTGAAATGGTCTATTTTGAAAGTACAGTTTGAAAAATAATATCATTTGGAAAGGAAAATGTGAGATCTTTTTTCATTGTACACATTATAGTTAACTTCAGGTGAAATAAGTATGTAACAATAATAACAAATCTATGAACAGAAAACTTTATGTGAATTTTTATGTATCGATATAAAAGAAATTATTAGTTTTTAATATTTATATAAGAAATATATACTCCAAGAAGACTAATGTATATAACTATATAATACTCATTAATAGATGATTTAAATTTTCAAATGGCTAACATTAAAACCAAATAATTCAACATGCCATAGTATAAAACTAATTTTCATGTCATTTATATGTCATGTTTAATTGATAATTTTTTTTTGTTTTAACAGTTTGAAATATAGCTTCTTTTTCTGCCTTTGACTGCCTTCTGTAGAAATTCTCTCAGCTGCCAGTCCAAATTTCTCACCCAGACTCAGGGACTCTCATCACCTATCCAACAGGGTATTCAGGCTGCCAAGTTGGCATCAAGTGTCTTATTAGCTTCAAGAAGACTTGAGACAGAAACTGTCAACACTTCCTCTTTGGCATCTATGTGACTGTGAAGAATGATCACATATTAGTCAAAAGAATCTTGTCTACTTATAGGTAAAGAAAAACATGTTCTACTAAAATATATTTTTATTTTACAATGTTCACAAATATAAATACTCAATTACTTGTGTTACTGTTTCTGTGGCAATCTAAAATAGGAATTCTGCAGCAACTTCAAGATGAGAGGAAAAAAAAAACGTAGATTTTCTTGAGGTGATTTAAAACAGTAAAGAATATACAGCCAAAGAATTTGAAGCCACACTAGCAAAGCAGTTATCATCATTATTTGTGGTAATTTGTGTTAAACAAATATCAATAAAGTCATAATTTTCCTATTTTAAGTAAAAGAGCTATGAAAAACAAATTTGTCTCAATTTTTGTTGTCTTACACATCTTATATACTGCTTGAGAATATTGTCAAAATTTATATGATTATTAAATTTAGAGACTTTATAGGATAATAAAATATAATTAGTTTATTATCATTTTTGAATAAGCATTTGTAATTCATATTCTCTTAGTATTATCACCAGTAAATTACTGATTTTTCTCATCTCCTTCAATGATATTGATTAAAGGGTAGTACATGAGTGACTGTGGATCATATCATATTGCACAAAAATGCCAATTTTCTACAATTTATTTAAACATCCCTTGGTAAATGGCTCTGGTATCACATAATGCTGAAAAATAACAGTTAATGTAGTTACATTTAATCCATTCTTGAAAGAATTAGAACCTTATCTTTCAAATTGTCCATCCTGGGGCTTCTAGAAATATTCATAATATTCATATTGTCCTACAAGTGTTTGAACACAAAATTCCTTCTGTACATTACATCTATAAATATTTATTCAGACTCTCATATTATATGGAATAGAATTTTAAAACTGCTGCTGTAGAACACTGTATATGAGGTACAAAAATCTCCTTATTGTGTAACAATACCTGCTTCCGATACAAATAACAATAACCCTTATTTAAGGACAATTTCTTGAAGATACAAAGTTGAATGAATCTGTAAGAACTTTTCTGTTCTGCATCAGTTATATATTATGTCTTACAGTTGATATTTCATATATAGTTATATACAAGTATAATCAGCTAAAGCATTTTCTTTTTGGGCTACAATGGTACTTTGCATTTGATATTTGGGTGATACTTCTGGAGCCTAACATGGATATAGAAGTCTGCAGTCCCAACTGCTTGTGGAAAAGTGCAAGACAAGCAGAAGCTCAAGGCTTCTCTGGCTACAGAAAGAGTTGACAACTAGCTTGCAAATATTAGTGAGATGCTGTTTCAACAACAACAACAACAATAAATTAAAAATATACAAATTTACCACTTTACAAAATTTATTCTGGGTCCATATCTAGTGACTTTTAATGAATAAATGAATTCTAATTTCTTATGAGATTCTCTTACAGGAGTCTCATTGTACTAAAGAAGGATTTCTATCTGAATCAACTAGTGTTTCCATTGTCTGTGTGCTCCAAATGAATAATGATTCATATTGTAATGATAAGATGTTACTGTGACTTCCACATTAGAAAATACAAGAATTAACTATAAGATAGTTTATCTTGAGGGCTTGTGAGCTAAAGAGCAGTATCTTTCATGTTTCAGTTTTCATAATTTTATACATTATTGTATTCCACTGATCTCTCCTCATATATCCAGGCAAACACTTATATCAAGGAAGCATAAACACATGCAACATTATTTTAATATCGATCCTATTTTCATGACTCAACATACTTTCATCTGTGATATCCAGAGAAATTTCAAAAATACATTGTTAAGGTTTATCAGAGTCTAATTGAATTATCTAACAAAACTCTCACTTATTAAGTTAGTAGAAAAGTTCAACTATAGTATATTGAAATAAGCTTTTAATTCAATGTACAAGTACGTATTGTTAGATGGACTTTTCCTGTGCTGTTGTATTCCTTCCACCTTGGTTTTATGAGTAGAATTCTAAGCCTTGTAAAATTCTTTGTTAATACAGCTATAATTTCTACTTTTGTTTGTTGAAAGTGAAATAAAGTGACTATGCTGATGGTTATATGCAGAATCTGATATGTGGTATTTATTCCCATCTTTAAGAGTTGACTCATCCACAGTAATGTAGCACTAATTTGTCTCAGTGACTCACTTTAATTCATGCTTTTCAAAATTTTCATTTCAGTTTCAATATAAACAACTTTTTATTTGCAGTCAGAGTTTGCTCATTTTGCATAATTTGTAATTATATAGTTATATTATGTAATATATCAACAAACATAGGTTTTAGGAAAAAAACACAGCAGACTCTTTAACAACTAGACACTGGTCAAGGAAGAATACAGAATGTTGAGAAAGTAGACATGTTTTATTACAGAATGTTTGCTTTTAAAAAAAAAATTCAATTGCCAAAACTGTTTAGTAAGTGATCCACTGGAAGTTGCCCTTTGGTGTGCTTCTTCAGTTAACTTTTTTGAGAATCTCATTCTAAAATCAGCCAATAGCACCTATTAAACACTGCATTCCACCTGAATAAACGCTCTCCTGTTTTTTCTGTAAAACTGCAATAATCTTTGAGGTGCTTTTCATGAGGAGAAAGCTTGTTTCCTGTTTTTTTCTGGGAATGTAAAAATATTCTGCATGACTCAAGCAACAGAGAGGTAGAAAGTTCCCTCAGCATTGTTTCTCTTTTTATGCTCTAGCTTGTGTATAGTAAAATTTATCCAAAATTATTTCAGAGGTTGCTAGTTAGAAATACTTAGAGAAAACATCCTATAAGAATCATTAACAATAATGGACTAAACAGTCACCACAGGCATCACAATCTCCACAAGAATCTCAGGGTAGTCAAATGGACAACTAAAACCTGAAACAGTTTTTAGATTGAGGTGTCTTAAGGATCTACCCTTTCACCACCGTTTTTATGTTGGCAACCAAGACACAGAGAACATACACAGAGAACATAGGTCAGTTAAAAAGCAGTTTCCTAGAATGTCCAAGGAAATTGGCTCCTTCCTGGGGGGCAGGGCAGTGAATCATTTTTATAAATCTGCATGAAGGTGATTTGTGGCATACTAAAAGTACAGATGATTTAGTCTTGTGTCACTTTTAACAACTTAGAATCTTCCCCAGGTCATCCCAGTCTGTGTTCATCAAAGTTCTGAATGCTAGTGGAATAAAGAAATGAATAAAACAGACCATTTTGTTGAAAATGTGATTTTCTCAATTACAGTCTAACCCCCTCTCTCTGTGTGTGTATGTATGTGTGTGTGTCAGTGTGTCCTTTATTCTAGGATAGATTATTTCCTCATACTTTTAATGCATTAACTGCAAACACAATTTCTTATATACATCTGCGTAGGAATGAGGTGATAAATAGGTCTCAGCCACACGGTTTTTGTAGAAAAGAACCTGGCTATTCCTGCTGGACCAGGGATGTGTTCTTCACATAAAATTCTTGATTCTTAAAATTTTGAAGTACATAATGATCTCTTGAAAATTTGATGTCATTAGGATGCAGCATACATCCTATGTTTCAAATGTCCTCTCTGGTGTTGCTGCTGCTCAACAAGGGATCACACTACACATCCTGGAATTATTCCATGTGTATGCACTAGTTTTTACCAGGCACATTTACTAGACTTACAAATTTACAATTGTTCCATCACTACTATGTACATCTTCCAAAATTTATGAGCATCTACATAATTTTCTCACTAACAGAATGACAGAAAAGGAAAGAAGCCCTTACAGTGACTTAATTGATGACTTGAAATACAGGGTATACTTACAGCAGACATGGTATCATTTATCTAATACCAAGGAAAAGGTGTAGTAGTACAAGTAACCTAATTTAAACTCTCTCCATGCCAGGATTAGTGAGTAAAGGCCAACAGTATACTAACATTAGGATCAGTTGTTAATTGCTGTATATGAATAGTTTTTATATAGGTATAAACATCATGGTTATGAAGAATTTTTCTCCTTTCAATGTATTATCATTAGTATAATATTTATAGATAATTTTAAATTACTTTTAGCCATGTATAAGATTTTGACAACATTCTAATTTAACATATATGTATATTTCTCAGAAATAAATATGTGACTATGTTTCCTCAAGAAGTATAAATATTTTAGTGAATGTTGTCACAGTGGTTGTCTTCATTCACCCATGATGAATGCCTGTACACTTCAGTACAAGTAAAATCTCTTTCACATAAAATTGCATAAGTTTCAGTGAAATTCATAAACTAAATTCAAATAATAATCTTTTTTCAAAGTCTTATGAGATAATTTATTTTCATTTTGATTCATGTAATCTTTGATAGCTGGTTGCTATTTCTACCTCAAATTTAATTTAGCATTATTTGCTGAGCCCTATGCAAGACACAGTATATTCTGAAATACCATTAAATATCCACAAAAATGTTTCACTCCCAAGAGACTTAGATTCTAGCTTGTGTCAATTTATAGAAAAGATAAAATATCAAAGTATGCAGTTTAGATATAATGATATGTGTGGTTTAAAGATTTTTTAAAGATGTATTATCAATTTTGTCTTCATTTATGTATCTGACTGGAAGAAAAGACACAGATTATGCATTAAATAAGAGTAGTATGCTAAACAGAAATGATATTTTGGGAGAAAACATACTTTCTTATTATGTAGTTTGCTTTAGATACAGTGAATGGATAACTAACATCACAATATAAAATTAGTCTAAGATTTTGAGATTCTGTTGCCTTATCTGAAAAGAAAATTCACATATGATTCTGCAAGATATTGATATGAGCTAAGCAATTTCTAGTTTTTCTTCCATGGAGTGGTATCAAAGACTAGACGGTAATGGAAGAAGTGTCATCTGACTTGTAGACTTTCCAAATAGATCAGAAATCCAAACTAAATGACAGTGTCTTATAATAAATATGATATTTACCCTCCCCAAATTCAGTTCTGAGTTGTTACTGCATTATACCTTATTAATGCTCATTCCTAAAAATAGAACACACACACACAAATAATATAGTTCAGGCAATTCTAAGTCTATAGAACTTGATGTTATTGGAAACTGAAGCTGAATAGAACTTGGTACCTCACTAGTATACTACAAAGATTCATTTGACTTTGTCCTGGTGAAGACAATCAGTTATCTACATGCATAAAATATCTTTGTGTGTAAAGAAGTAAAAAAAGTTCTTTAGCTCTCACTGGAACCTGCCACTGTAACATTGCTTACCAGGATGTTTTTTCAAGGTTTTAAACACAAATGCAAGGCTTCATAGAACCATTTATATCCTTTTTAGTATCAAAAGATTTTCTTCTTTTTAGTAGAATTTCTAACATTTACATAGAATCAACACTAGGAAATGTTAAATCCTAACTGTTTTAGAAAACTTTCCCTCCATGAAGCATCTTTTCAATTGTTTATGATGCATTCTTTCACTCCAGATTTCTCTTTTATCTTCTGAAACATGGCCAACCCAGAACTCCAATAGCCTTCGTTATCCTGACTCATCTCTGAATACAAACTTTCCTGAAATTCATTAAAGTAAAAAATAGCTAAATGAAAATGAACATATATTTGTTTGCATATGGAAACATAAAACTGAATCTTTCAAAATAATGTGTTGTGGCCTTAATACGTTATTTATTTATTTATTTATTTTATTTATTTATTTTATTTATTTATTTATTTATTTATTTCATCTCAAGCTTTATTGCATTTTGGTGATAGGGTTACCCAAGAAAGCAAATGCAGATACAGGTCTTATAAGCTGTTACGCTGGATGCTCATCTCTAGGGAGCTCACAGAGTATCATGTTTGCGCTATCATTCTGGAACTTGGAGTGTTTCTGGTGACAGAAATCTCCCCTGAGTTATAACAATGTGACAGTGTTAAGATTATTTCATGAGCTGACTTAGACAAAGCATTTAATTACAGTGGTATCCAGATGGAACTTTGAAAGAAGTTTCTATTTTTAATTTGAGGAGTTTGTTAGTACAGAGATTATTTCAGAGATACTAATGATGAGTCTCCCAGTTTTAGTTTAAAAATTAAATAAAATAAAAAACAAGCCCAGAAGGATTTCATTGCTCTACTTTTCTTCTAACATAATTAATACGTAACCAATCCCAAGCACCTTTTGGTCTATGCGCCAACAATAATAATATTGTTTTGTTTGGATTTGTGGATACTCTTTCTCCAGAGTAATAGAAAATACTTCCCAAGATTGTCTTATTAATCTTTATAGCACATTGTATGATACCAGGTAAGCTGTATTTGATACTATCCACACAGAAATGTTTTTTTTTTTAATTCTTGTACTTGGATGAAGCAAATAAACTAAGTCCAGACACCTGTTAATACTCAAAGTGGAAATTTAACTGTGATAATGAACTCTATTGCTTTCCTGACTAGCTAACAGATTCTTTTTTCTCATAAATGGCAAGCTCGCTTATATTTTATTTGTCATATGGCTTTCCAATTTGCAGTGGGCTTTGTGTTTGTGGAAATGTGTGTATGTGATAAATAAAATGCTTGTTTTATATATAAAGGGATTACTTCGCCCTCTAGAGGCTGCTCACTAGAAGCACCATTCAGTGTTAAAGATTAAGAGTGGTAGATGAAACCTGGGGTAGAAAAAGTTGAATGGCCTAAAGACCCAAATGTCCCTCTATCACAGTGGATTACAATGTAATGAATCAGGTAAAGTTCAAAACAATGCAATGTGGATATTAACATCAAGCAGAGTCTAATACTCTGTTTAAATTTGGGTAGTTTTAAATATTAATAGACTCTGGACCATCAATCTTGTTTAAATTTCGATAGACATTTAAACTCAAAATGGTAGCCAACAGAATAATAGTAATATAATCTTAAACAAGTTGTGGCAAGTTTTTTAAACACCAATTAAAAATACTTCTATTGAATGTATGTTCCCCTTGCATGCATAAATTCACTTATAAAGATATCATGAAACCATAGGGTGGCTCAGGGAAGACATTTCAGTGGATAACATGCATTCTTTACAAGCATGAAGACCTGTATTTGTATCATTACCATCTACATTAAAAAAAAAAAAGGCAAGATCCAGGTTGTCTATAACTCTTGGTCAAGGGCCCATAGGAGAAAGGCAAACAGATACCTGGAGTTTGCTCCCCAGCTAGTCCAGCCAGTCTAGTGATTTTGTAATACACCCAATGTTCATGTATGACCTTCAAATAGATGATCACTACCCTCAATTCTTCTCCTCAGAATACAACTGACATTTTTTCTCTTCCTTATATAAGGCTCTTAACAGCCTTCTATAATTTTGTAGCTCATCTTGTTTCTAAAATACAATTTTCCTTTGTTCATTTTAAGTAACTATAAAGTATCATGTTTTATTTGCTATCTTACCTTCAGAATGTTGTATTTGTGGAAAATGGCTGATAAAAAGTTTGGAAGGCACACAACAAATCATCCCATTCTGTAGATAAAAACATCAAGTCTTAAAGAAGCCAATCCCTTTAAAAAGGAACAGAAAGCTAAGAAAATTACCTTACCTGAGTCAAATTTACTGGTAATCCTTTCTTCCAACTTCAGGTCCAGAGTTGATGATTTGTCTAATCCTTAGGGAACAGTGTCAGATACAAAAGTTACATCATCAGATACTCTGTTCTCCAACTTAGAGCATGGCAACTACATCCTATTTGATTCGGATTATCTGATAATAGAGGAAGGTTTGCTACTGTCAAAAGAAAACTCTTCCTTGACAGGGTATACAAGAATGGATGGGTTAAGCGAGAATCACCATTGTTCTGGTTTACCATTTACTGTCATTTAAAGACAAGGGTTAAAACTGCATTTGACTTAAGAGGTCAAGAATCCCAGTATGGTTAAGACATACTAGGTATGTATAACAACATACACTATTTGATGACCGGTTCTGGGAATTCTGCTTCACAGCCTGCAAATTCTCTTCCATTCATATGCTCTGAGTTCTTCATAATTACTATTTGGAAGTTAATACCTTTGAATAGAAAATTAAAAATCTGCTTATTTATTTTTCAGAATGTCTTTTAGTTCAGATGCATTCTCAGTCAGTCAAAAGGGATGTTCCACACAAAAGCTTATTTCTACATGATGTGTTAATGGAGAATGACAGTACAAAACTAAACAAAGAAAATGAGTTACACAGTGAAATTCTTTCAAGACAAACCACAGCTGTTTGAAGAATGACAATATGATACCATAGAACTGCCACCATTTCTAATTAATTGACTTTACAGGTTTTTAGAAATTCACTGGTATGTCTTGTACTTAGGGCTAAAAATGCACACATAACATTCGATAGCTGTGCTACAATACAGATCTCACATTGTCAAATGCTGCTATGGCTGAGGAGTTCTCATTTGCTCTCGATTTATTAAGATGAACAAGTTGAGAATTACAGATGCATTTATTCCAGGCACTTTCAGATGGAAAGAACATTTAGTACTAAAAGTATCTGATACAAGGGAAAATTTCGAGATGAAGGCTAAATAGAGCTAGATCAGACTTGAACAGTAAATAGTGAACACTTAATGCTAACTGTGGCCAGAAAGCTTGACTAGTGAAAAATGTAGGCAGCCCCTTTAACCTTTTTTTTTAATCATAAACTGAACATCTTTATTCTTTAAAGCTTTCCCAATTTATTTAACTGGGCATTTTCTTTGATTTTTCCCTCCTAGAAAAGCTTACACAGTAAGCCTTCCTTTTGCATATTTATTGTATTCCACTCTTGTACTATAACTACTTATGCATGGACCTTTCTCATTCACATTCCTTCTCCCATTTAACCTATTTTCTAGGAAGCTACCATTTCCCATGAGATAAGGAATCTCATACATTTAGTTTCTTATGTGGTTTTTATCATTCTGTAGTATCTATTAGTATTATAATATTGTGTTGGCCTCCTGTCTACATCTTATTGAAAAGTGATTAATAATGAATGGATTAAATAGATGATATAATTACCTGTAATAGTTAGTATACAACAAACTAGACCAGAAAAGTAATTTTGTTGTTTGCATTAAAATTACCATCCAACTATTAATCCATGATGGTTCTCAAATTCCTAGTAATACATTTTGTTAGAATCTTCTTCCAACGCTTCCTTTTATCAACGACTTATTTCAGTGATAATTACCTAAAATCTCTGAGTGTAGCTATCAGATGTTGTATATTAGTGTCCTGGTGCTCAAGGAGACATTTCCAGGCTTTTACAAATGCTACTCAATATGATTCCAATTTTAGCAAACACATCTTTTATTTACTATCAAGCTAGTTGATGTATTTGTTGAGGAAATGCAGCATTTTTTATGTATCTTGAGTATTCTTCAAAATATCTTACCAATTCCTACTTTGCTGATTTTTAAAAAACTCAACAAAGAGAAAAATTATGGAATATTGTGTGGAAAAAACAAATAGGAGTTATTAATAAGTAAAATATGCATCGGTAAATTTCTCATAAGTGGCTTTCTAGAGGTGCTAAATATAATGGCATTAACATACATATAACAACATAAATAATTTGTTATTTGTTCTTATCAATTGTAAGATGCCATTAATGTAATAATGCATTATAATTATATGAACCACAGAAAATTTTTTAAATGTTTCCAGGTTAAAGAATGATCTTCTTATTTTATATTATGTCTTGATTTCAGGGATAAGAAATGAGTTTAGGATCTGTGTGTAGGAAAAAAGGCAAAAATGGTCAATATATACTTAAAGAGTACCTACTCGATGCCATGAACTTTCAGAATTTATATAATTCCTCTGTGAAGGATTAAAATAAAAGCTTTTCTTCTTAGAAAGTCTTAAAGTAATCCCTCTTCTATTCTTTATAACCCTACTGTTACAACTGTAATTTTGTTTTAAAAACAACAAATCTATTTGCCACCTTACAATATTACATGCAGATTTAGAGTGTATGATGCAACAGCTTTCCCAAAGATAAAATCTATCCCACAAAGTTTTGATATTCTTTTACTAAAACTTTGTAGAGCACATTCTGTCTAGTGACAATCTCATTCCAAACAATATTTTGCACACAAGAAGTTAAATATTGAAAACAAACATGGGCATGTTACAATCTTCTCTTCTTGTTAGGAATTCCAGGCATTTGACTTTTAATCATCTAAGAGGAAAACGACCAAAAATTTTTTTTCAGAATCACGGGAGTTTTTAAAGGCAGAAAATGAGATCAGGAAACACCTCAGCAGGTGATTGGGGGAGGTCCAATGAGATAAGCAGACAGTAGAACTGACTGTCAGTAGTTCCTGATTTGTCTATAATCATTTGATTTTCAGTCTTTAAATTTCACACCAATTGTCTAATCTTGCCCTGTAACTCTTTGCAATTAATTTAAAACCTCCTTTTCTTCTCTATCATGAGGAACACAATATCTAACAAACAAAAACGGTTCCTACAAGGTAAGGTCTATTTAGCTTCATTATGTGACTGGAACTATAGTATCTGATGTATAGCAACTGTTTAATAGAGTTTACTCTTCAAGACTGTATTATTTGTATTACTTTTGCTTGAACATAGAAATAGTGCAGACATTATAGAGTTCTTATATACATTTTATTCTGTTCTTTTTAACAACATGTTTTTCAGCTTACAAAGCTGTAATATGCTAAAAAATTAAAGAAGTAACATGAGTGTGGGACTGTCAAGTACACTTAACTTCATTCAGAATTCATGAGTTTATCCAATAATGTTTTTCTTCTGTTTCAAGGTCCAGAGCAGACCCATATTGGATGTCACCTTGCTTAACCTCTTGCAATTTGTAGGAATTTGCAGTCTTTCACTGACAGCTATGATGATAAAATTTGGGGCTATGTTATGGGACATTCCTTGGCATGGGCTTCTCTATGAATTTTCTCATTAGATTGTAGTTATGGGAAATTCATTCACTTTTTCAGATAATGTAAGAAGAAGCACAATTGTGATAAAGTTTGACAAAAGTGGAAAGCAGTCCAGAGGACTGTTGAAGAATTTAAGGACTTTTGCCTGATGCTAGAGAATCTATTATTGTAGCTTCAGCTCACTATTACACTGAATTTTAATTGACTGACTTGAATATTGGTACAGTACTTACCACCACTATAATGTTTATTGACTCCAGGTTATACTAATGATCTGTGAGTGAGTCTTAAATATTTTATTTATACCATGTGTCAATGTTTAATGCATTAATTAGATTATTTTTTCTAACTGTATTTCTTAAACTGTTTCATTATTAAATTTGTCAAGCTTTTAGGGTGTTAGCCATTTTAACTTTGCTAGGTGCATAGCCACAATTTCATAAAGTTTAAGGAGTCAGGAACATGCAAATTTTATTCAGTCTACACTTTCTCCAATTCTCAGAGACGATGTTCTGGAAGTCTAAATGAGTTCTTGTTTGTCTTGAAAACATGTTCCATGGTGTTGTAAAACATTATGTACCAAGAGAGAAAGCAATGCGTACCCCAATAAGTTTTCCAAGTGTAGAAATCAAGGAACAAATGCAACGCCATTATCCACAAATATACTCAGAATTGCAAAGAATAGATGACATTGGGGTAAAACTAGGAAAAATGAAAATAACTCAAGCAATGGTACAACAAATCTTGATAACTTAGTAAATAGTATCTGTAGAAATGCTTACTCATGTTCTTAGAATTTTATAATGTAATGAATAATAATGCTATGTTATATATGGAAATAATTTTAAATAGTAATTCTACCCCAAACAGTTATTACATTATAAATATTTGGTGTTATAAGAAAGAACTCTGGCAATAGTATTAAATCATGAAATTTGAAAAAACACAGAGTAATTAATCTTTCATTGCTATTTATTACCAAAATACAATATCTAATTCTGTTCTCATTGATGAGCCCCATCAAGAAATTTAAAATGTAGTTTTAAATTTTATTTCATTTATTTGAAAATATTGGATTAGTGTTGGGGGTTAAATGTCACAGCCTTTATGTGACTGTCAGAGAAAACCTTACAGGAAACAGTTTCTTCCTTTCCTCTTTGGATCTAAGTGCTCAAATTCAGATTATCTGACTAGATTTTAAGTGCCTTTATACACCGAGACATCTCACTGGCCCTCAGTAATTTTTTCATGATTTCTGTGTATTGTTTTGTTCTACTTATATGGATTAATTTTATCCCTATTCAAGATATATAGTAATAGTCATATAATTCAATAATGCCCAAAACCTCTTTGCTTCATCAAGGAATTTATACTACTTCATCATGTAAATATAAAAGACTTAGACAGTGTAATGTAGTAATGTTCCTAATTCTTTATCCAAACATTATCATTACAAACATGGACTATCAACAGAATTAACAAAGCATACTCCATAGTACTGAATTAATACTGACAACAGAATATTCTCACAATAATATAAGAATAATTTGCAAAACAGATTATTGGATATCATAAACTAAAAGCTAGTCATTACATTTAGTAGGAAAAACATGTATGTCCTATGTGATTGAAAATATTCATATGTTTTGTGCATTTTTATCAACTATTTAATTTCCTATTTGTTTGCTATCTCATTATCAAAGCTATTAAAAATTTCAGGAGCTTAATTGTTGAAAGTTGTCTGAGTGATAAGATAAAAATGACAGAACTGACATTATAGGTCCTTTAATTTCAAAGATTCATTGGTTGTATAAATAAGGTACATGACTTATGAGTCATTATTCTATTAGGTTGACATTTTAACATAGGAGAAATTGGTATTCTAATTTTGTCCATGACTTTTCATGTATTTTTAGTATAGATTTAACCTTAACATGAATTACCTTGAGAAAATTTAGA
This sequence comes from Grammomys surdaster, assembly GCF_004785775.1. Taxonomy (NCBI): domain Eukaryota; kingdom Metazoa; phylum Chordata; class Mammalia; order Rodentia; family Muridae; genus Grammomys; species Grammomys surdaster. The sequence goes on along the minus strand of NW_021604606.1, from coordinate 3,803,777 downwards.
TAAACTCCTTTGAGTAAATAATTGAGATGAAATCAGGACTTAAGTTTACGAAAATAAGTTTGTCTCAAAGAATCATTTAATGTTGTCTTACCATTAGATCTAGATCTTTTTCTTTTTAACCTAGAAGACAAAATGTTGTTAAATCATCTGTTTTTCTATGCTATAAATTAATGTGTTTGGTGTGTTTTGTAGTGTATTAGCCTGCAAACCACATTGAAAGTAAAATTTCATCACTCTCTATAGCCATTTCGAAATTTTCAGTCTTTTTTTTATTTTTAAATATGCCTTAGGCAGCACAATAACTGCCCAACCTCCATGCTGTTAGAATCTACCTCCTATCCATAACCCGAGTTATTACTTACTACGTTTCGTCTGAGCTGCTCTTAGCTCCAACCAGGCAGCCCTCTGGGCCATATTCTCTTGGCCTCTAGCTCATGGACGCTCTCCTTTCTCCTCTCCTTCACACTCTACTATCCCATGACACCTCTCTCTCTCTCCCCCTCTCCTCATTGAGGTCTCAAGCCCAGGAAACATAGATGTTTTCAGTCTTACAGCCAAAGATAATTAGTGTAATTGAAAATTTGTGTTATCTACAATAGATCAATATTATACAGGTGTGTGTCGCTTATTAGTAATAATAGATGTGTGCACTATTAACATATTAAAAGTCATATATTTCTGGTTACATTTATCACAACACTTTGTATCAATAAGCTACTAGTGTGCTAATTTAGTTAAAATGTCTAATATAAGAGTTTATAATAAATATCGTAGTGTATTCCTTAGTGTAACTACTATTAACAGCGGAGTAAATCTAGAGGTGCTTTTGTAATGCACAGTATCATAGTCACCAAAAATATTTCTTCTTTGAATCTATGTACTAGCAATTAATTTTTAGACACAGAGAGGAATTTTATAATAGTCATAATACCTTGATCCCGGAGTTTTAAGGCTATTTCAAAATTCTAAACAAATTATCAGAACATTTTGTCTTCTTAAGTAAAGTGGTATTAACCAATTAACCCTTTAAAAATTGGTAAGATACACTTCCACATATCCTCATGTTAATATGAGAAAATGTATGCTCCTGATATAAGAATGTTAATTGTAATTCCAAAAATTACACTCAGGGGTCATTTTCTATCCTGGCATCCCTATGCACATCAGTACTATTAAAGTACCAAAGGAATCTCACTTTACTTCTTAGTTATTATGTCTAAGTAAATTGATGGCTCATTAGTAAGATGTCTTCAGGTTCCTGTAATTAAAATAAAAATGATGATCTCATCATGATATTCATATTGCACATTTATCCGTTTCTCTTTTGATTTATAGCGTATTTTCTTTTTTTTACTTACTATAGCTTACTCAACTCTCTTAGGGATGTATATTAGTGAGACTTTGATAATCGATACTAATGGAATAGAAGTGTGGCACCATAATCTAATGAATTATCTAAGTCAGAATCTTGGGAATAAAATGGTATATTTTGAAGCATACCATATTTAACTACATTTATTTTATAACGGATTTACATCCAGTTTGTAGTTTTTCTTGGAAAGGATCATTATGAATAACAGAGTTCATGAAAGTCTAAGTACAACAGTAGGACCAATTTCTACTAATGGAAATGAAAGCCACGACACACAGTTGCTACATTGGTAGTTTCCTGATAATTTCTAAAATTTCTCTATCAGCTTTGGTACAGTAACTAGTCATTTGTAATGATTATTTAAATGTCCAGGACATAGAATTATATTTGTTATCATCCTTGATATGTCTATTAAGTATAATTTGGACCTGAACAATGAGCAAAATAATAATATTGAAATGTGAACGAGGAATTCACAATCATTTGTGGGTATAATATCACATCTCTGATTGAAGTGCTTATTTGTTTGAAAACACTATTAAGTGTTATTCTGCAGATAAATGTCTGATTATGACAACCTTAAAAGTATCTTTTACCATTCCATTGGATATTTTTATATTATAAAAAGAAAGAGAATTGTGGCCATTATAAAAGGCAAAGTTGTATATAGCCTAGGGGAAATGTAGCCACTTCATTAAAGCACTTTGTACATGTCTGTAGAGAAATGCTCCTCAGAAGAGAATCTGTCATATTTATGCATCTTATCCAGCATCAATCATTTTGATTAGGGTCTCACACCACGAACCAGGTGTCTCCTCTTCCACAGCAGCTCCATATGTCTCCTACAGCTGTTCAACTTTGGAGGTATAACATGACTTTTCTTCTCATAGTTGTGTCCCTTTCAAAACGACAGCGGATAGCTCCTTTGTTCTTTTGATCAATCCTGCTCTGTTTTGCCTTGTGCTTTGAGTTACGGTCAGTCCTGAATTGAAGTAATATGCATTAGGAGAAATCATATCCATGAATATTTTATAGCTGAAACATTTGGTATTAACGCTCATGCTAAAAAAATAAATCACTTCAAGAAGGTAGGGACAGCAGAAAATTTATAATAAATATTTAGGGAAATTATTACTGTGTAATGAAATATAACCATAAGTTTTGTTTAATAGACTGGAGGCTAGATTGCCTTTTCTTTCCTATGCTTGATATATAATCTTTAGATATTATCTTGACAAACTGAATATCTTCTGTGTTATGCTACAGAAATATAGAATATCTATTGCAAACTCATTTCACTCATGGTAGAGTGGAGAGAACTATCTCTGTGTTTATAAATTTGACAATATCTAAAGAGTTTCTTGTAAGTGTATAGCAGATATATTTTACATAGAGAATAAATAGAAATGGAGTCAACAAATGATCAACATAATAAATTTTAATTTTTGTAAATGGTAACCAGATTTGTTCATTTCTCAAAAGTAGAATTTAATGGAATTTAATGTGTGAAGGAAATAAAGCAATGGAACGTTGGGAAAATACAGTATTACATGAAGTTTACTAAGCAAACACTTTTCTGAAGAAAAACATAATAATGCTTTCAAGTTGAAATTGTTAGATTTTGATGAAAATAACAAGCATATGAAATCTCAGTTATCTGATTGAAAGAATGGTGCTCTGAAGACTTCATAATGTTTTATTGTAAGTTGTATTTTATTATTTTAATCTTTTTTTTACATTCCACTAGTTTTACACCTCCTGGTCTGCCCACAGACAGTTTCTCATCTTATTCCTCTTCCTGTGTCTCCAAAAGGATGTCCCCATCCCCACCCTCTCCCACCAGTATAAGCTGGTTTTCAAATTAAAATAGTTATCCAGAGCATGACAATTGTTACCACAGCATTCTCATTGTAAATGAAGTTTCTAGTTACCTTCCCATGGATTTATAGGAATTAACAATTATTATTACAATGACATTCATACTCTTTAAAAGAAACTAACAGGCCAAAGTAAAAGGGCTTAATTGATTCTCATTTTCACCATGCTGTACCCTAGAGCTTCAAATGGCTCTGTCGGAAGCAACTTTCTTTTCTGGTGGATATCTAGAAGTGGTTTACTAAATATCAGTTGACAGTACTACTGTTTTTACTCACAGCAAATATAGCAGAATACATCCCACTTCCTGTAGAGAACTATACCAACTAAAGTCTAGTTGTTTTAAATGGAAAAAAAAAGCAGATGAAGCAATATAATTACAAAGTTTTTAAGGGGTTACAAAGGAGTAGGCGTTGCTAAATTAAAGTACATCAAAGCCAAGGGCACTTTTATTTAGGTGTAGTGTTTCAAATTTATTTTGTATACTGAATCAGTAATGTACTCATTGTGCAAACATTGACAAAGAAAATTAATTCATTCTGTTTCATAGTTAGGGTTAATCATTACTTACATCCCCTGCGTATGCATGAGTACACACACACATACACAGACACACACACACACACCTCACACCCCACACATTTCATACTTTGGATAATTTCTGTAATCCAAACCAGTTCTGCCTAGAAAGGTATTCTGTATTTAAAATAGTAAAAAAATTTAAAAAATGAAAGCTTAGTTTTTTGTCAACTTTTCTACTCAAAATGTTTATTTGCATAATACAGTTTATTTGTTAATTGTAAGAGGAAGGCTTTGTCTTAGTATTTTCTACCAGATTAGTCATTGGCAATTCTCAAATTGAGTAATGTTATTATCTTGTTTTTAAATAGTTCTTTAAATACCTCACAGGACAACCAGGTAATAGAAGATGGTCAGGTTTATTCTTGCCAGAAATAGGCACTGTAAATGTGTATGTGTGGGGTGTGGGTGTTTTTGAACAGAGTAAAAAATAATACTTTTCAATTTATATATATATATTTTTATTTTAAGAATTAAAGTCAGTGTGATTCTCAGTGTTTGGAGAAACCATTGAAAGTTTGGACCCAGAAAATGGATGTCCACTAGGGATAGCAAACTGCTCAGGGCATCTTGGGGTGCCCCCAGAGGATTCAGGCAGCAGGGAAGATGAGTGAGGGAAAAAGGAGCTAACCTATATGGCTTAGGATCTTCATGGACATGGGGGAAGGATTATAGGAGAGATGACATGGAGTGAGAGGGATGTAAAGGGAATAAAATAAGTTTAGACCCAGAATATCTAAAAACTAACAGGGAATAATTTATATCAAAATTAGAAAACAGTATGTAATGTGAACACAGTGGATTATATATTCCATTAAATGCATTGATCTGACATTATAACTGGTGACAACCTCATTTACATGAATTTCTTATAAAAATAAATCTATAAATATAAACAGTATTGGATACAAAGCTACAAAGGGTACCAAGAAATAGGTCACCAAATGATAATTTATCACCAACAAAGTCAAAGAAAGATAAATGAATGGAAATTGAAGTGTGAATTAATAATTGTACAAGTCCCATGTAATGAGCCAAACTAAATTGTACTAATTTTTAAACATTTTACACATATTTGGCAAACATTTAAAGAATTATATATTGAAAGATTTCAAGCAGATAAATAACTCCTTTCTTCAAGAGGCTTATAGTCTAGTAATTGACAGATAGACATGTATTGATTGAACTAGAGCTTTCAGAATGACAAAAATCACATATAAAAATGTTAAGATGCACAAAAAAACTCATTTGTTCAAATATGTTAGAATTTGGATCATTACTCATATTTCTAGCATTTTGCTTTATTTATTCTCTCCTATTTTTCATAGCACTCATTTCCTCAATTAGACACCCAACCCACCAATTCCATCTCCTAATTTGCTCACATAATTAATTGCATTTCCTTGTTTATTCACACATCCTTATACTCCCATGTGACATGTTGATTAGCAGCTCACAATGGCACTTTATATTTGCACTAAATGTTTGTTGAATGAATAAACAAATGAATTTATGGAAGAATGCCAAAGTAGCAATTTATGAATATAAAATAAAGGGAAATAATTTCTAACTCACAGAACCGGTGAGAGCTTTGCGATTAATACAAGCTAGCTTTAAATCTTATGGCTTTGCCATTCATAACATGAGAAATTAATGCATATAAATCACCTACATGCTCATATCTTTGCTTTAAAATGATGAAAGAAATATTTTAATAGTTTATGTCCAGATTTTAGTTTTTAATCTATTATTTTGTTTCAAAAGCTGAGTACTGTTATTAATGAAAATTAAAACTTCTAACAAATTCATATATTTTCCTTATCTAGAGGACTTTAAAATAAAGTGGCATATTTGTATTGTTTCTTTGATACTAAACTATATATATTGAGACAAAGCTAATGGATAACTATTCAATTTTATGAGTAATATTTTCATTCACATATGGCTAGTAACTTCCTAAGATAATTTAATACTATTTGATTGTACTGAGAAAAATGCACTCAAGTGAAGAGAGTGAAATCATTCTATTATTCTCTCTCTCTCTATTAACTAAATTTTACCTGTGGCTATGAATTATTTGCAAGTCTTAAATGCGTCTCCATGATAATACATTCATTTATATTTTCTTCCATGCTTCACTTATCTTTCACGTACATATATTTTGCATTTATATGTTTATTTTGTGTATATTGTACATGCATGCCATAGTTAGGGAGCAGTTTTCAGAAGTTGGTTATCCTTTTCTACCATGTAGGTTCCAAGGTTTGACTCAGGTCTTCCGGGTTGACAGATTGTACCCATACTCACTGAACCACATTACATGCTTCTCTAATCTTTCTTATTTCTATAATATACTACACACCAATGCTTAAGTTTTCCTTTTATGAAATATATGGTATAATTATTACAAATGCTTAAAATTTGTTTGAACCATATAATTTCTTGAAATGACAGTTAACATATTCACAGTGTAATCCGAACAAATATCTTCATTTATCTTAAGCATGTTTTTTGTAGCATTTCAGATTTTACATGATTCTGTATTTGAATAGTTTCAAGTCTAGTTAACATTCTGGTTTCAAAAATTAATAAAAATATTCCAAAGTGATCTGGGTATGGTGATTCATGTTTATAATCCCAGGGATTATGGGAGATGGACAATAGCCAAGGCTACAAGGTGAAACTCTGTCCCAATAAGCAAAATGATAAGGGAAAAATCAAGTCTCAAATCATGTTCTTTGATATTCATGGACTTACACCACCACCACCATCACAGTCACCATCAACAGCAACACACATAAGAAACCTTTCTGTGAGTTGTTCAGGAAAGTTTGAGAACTCATCAAATATTTAGTCTATTGCTGTCACTCTTAATTACCTCCAAAAATTTGAAGGTAACACGTTCTGCCCTATTGCCAAAGACCCCAAGAAATTCAAATACATGATTTACAGAAACAGAGTTGGTACTTACCTGAAGGCTTCTTCCCTAAAGACTAGATCTCATGGTATCAGAAATGTCAAAGGAGTAAAGCAGTCAGTAGACCTATGTGACTGTAAACCTATAAATTACAATAATGACTGAGCTAGCAATATAACTACAGTAGTCAAATAGTGACACTTTTATCTTGGGGGTAATTAACAGCTATCCCATTGGACCTAAGGCCCACTTATCTGGAGATAATTCATGCCTGGTATTGTAAAACTCAGAAACTGTCCATGGTTAGTGGAGTCATAAACATAATTGGAGAGACGACTACTGCTAGTTTCTTAAGAAAATATAATCTAGTTTTTGCTAAATACCTATCTGTCATCATAGATAAATATAGCCCTTCCATTCATCAAAGAAGTTTTATTTTGCAACCCATGATGTCTATTACAGAGATACTCAACTGCTCAAAATGCAGAGAATAGACAGCTGAGATTACCAATCCCAACTGATACCTTTCCAATACAATATCTAACTTAAGACTCTGGGGAAACTGCAGAAATAAGGATGGAAGGAAAGTTTATAAAAGCCAGAGAGACAAAATGCTTTCTGTGAGTATATAACCCACAGACATGGGAAGAAAAATACACCCAAGAATGCTCAATATTATTGACTACAAAAATAAGACCAACATTATGGCAATACAATTTGATATGCTAATGTGAACAGTGGGAATGCCTCATGGTCCCAACCCTAGATGAAGTACCACAGGATGTCAATAACTGTTGAGAAGGAAGAAATCAGTTGCCTCCAGGGATGAACTCCCATATAGGTTTTCCATTTACAAATGATAATTCCTGGAAATATACACACACCAAAAAACTACATAGACGTATATTACATAGAGTGTTTGCATATGTAAATATATATATATATATATATATGTGTGTGTGTGTGTGTGTGTGTGTGTGTGTGTGTGTGTTGTAACTTCAATTACTTAAAGAAGATAGAAGATATTGTGAATTTGGAGGATTTGGAGGGGAAGAGAGATTTGGAGGGGAAAAGAGAGGGTGATAATGTAGATAAAGTACTGATGTATGAAATGCTCAAAAAATATTAAATACATTAAGATACTAAAAATATCCACAAACAACAAATACGTATTTAAGAATGGCTTAAATTATCTAATATTTTAAGAACAAAGTAAATTATATAGTACTTATAAATTCATGACTAAGATCTTGAATATCATCATAAAACATTGTTACCACATTTCAAAGCAAGAATGAGATTGAGGATTGCCAAGCTAAGAAAAAATTTCAATTAAATACAGTTACTGATGAAAGCACCTCACATTCATAGGACCTCAGAGACAAAAAGTTGTAAATGAAATCATTCTAAATTTGGCACCTTCTGTAATCAATTAATCCTTTTCTGTAGTTTTCTCCCCTATTATCAGTTATTCGGCAAATGTACCTTTTGGAAACTGCTCCCCTTGCATTTCTGTATTTTTATCTTTGGTAATACATAACAGTCTAAGATGTCACAATGCTGTAAGTCAAGAATTTTCTGTGCAGCTCTCAAATTCCTCCATGTTTTATTTGTTTTGAACCGATATGACTGCATCAGATAGAATGTGATTTCAATTACCTTGCTCCCATTTAAAATTGTATAATAAAATATGGTATTACAAGTTTTGTAAAAATCATTTAAATTAAAAATTTAGAAGTAGAACTGAATAAACTCATAAGCAGTTACAGTTTAAATCGCTGGTAAAAATCAATGTAATTTTGAAACCAGAGTATGGATGATTTTCTAATCACTTAATAACAAATTTGATTTCAGTACAAAATCCAATCACATGGGTGACATGAGGCATACAAATTTATTATCAATCTGTTTTAGGCAAAATAACTTCCTCTTCAGATATTTATGTTTGTTAGAAATTGACAAATTCTATGTAATTATTTCCTTCATATCATTTGTTTTCACTAATACCATACAATATAAAACTTGTATTTTGCAGCAGCAGATGAGTATTTGGAATCTTAACTATTTTTGTAAACAGTCCCATATATACATAAACATGTGATATAGTTTTCTTTTTTTATGTTTTTTTTCTTGAGAAGCTAATTTAGAAATCCCAGCATATGTAATTTACTTCATGCTAATTATTTAATTTCAGATGAAAATAATATAATTCTTTCTTTAAATATCTTGATTAATCTCTATGGTAACTTTATCTTGTGGGTACATCTAAAATTTCAATGTCAATATTAGATAGAGTGTTAAATTTCCAGAGTTGCTTGAAATATCTTTTCGAATTGACATTGTAAATATATGAAAAGCAATTAAATAATTTTGAAAAACTAGAGAAATGCAACATATTTATTTAAACTTTAATATAATCTATGAAAGTTTAGATGAGGCAAGTTTTAACTAAATACATAAATAATAGGGAAGATAAGTGTTATTTTTTTCTGACTGAGATTTATAAACTTCTGCATGAGCTTTTGCTCACTAATAGAAAGTAGAATTATTCCCCCTAGTTCACTTATTGGTCAGCATGGATAATAGTAAGAATTCTAAAGAAAGCAATTCTTACAGATGGAGAATACTTGAACCTATTTAATTTCACAGAGTTTCATTAAATTTTGCGGCTATTTAATAATAAGAACCCCTATTCACCTTTTAACTCTCAGTTGACTTAGAGATTTTTTTGTTTAATGACTATATTTCCTTTCCCTCTCCTACTATCATGTAGTAACTCTGCTGGATTGCCTATCTTTCATATTGTAGTCATATAGTTACATCATTATATACTAATGCTCATATAAGAAACTTTTGTTACTTTTGCAAATTATTTCTACTCCATTATCTTCTTCCATTTAAGCAGTGATTTCAAAACAAACCCCCTAAAATGGCTCACTTTTGTCTTCATATTTTATGCACATTTAGCTCACTGAATAAATTTACCTACCTTCCCAGACCCACATCCTGATACTTGATTAATAACAGCAAAGAAAATCAAACAACCATGGAAAATAAGGCTCTTGTAGATTGTAATTACTTTCTCTGGTTTCTCAATATGGTGTGGCATTGTCAATTTCTTTGGTATTCTCCTTGTCTCCATTATCTAATATTAAATATAGGGCACACTATAATATCATAATTTTAACAAATTATACCTTATTGATTGGTATGTGTGTGTGTGTTGTAAATGTGTAAGCACAAACATCCCAAGACATTAAAATGGAGGTCATAGAACCAACTTTTGAGGGATAGTTCTATTCTTCCACAGGATTTTCAGGCTTGGCTGAAAACAAATTTACCTGTCAATGTTTCTTGCTAATCCAAAGTAGCAGTTTTTTTTTTCTCATGGTTTTGGTAATTGAAAGCTGAAGATTTAAATGGTGACAAATTTACTATTTTGTGAGGACACTATTTTGTTATAAGTAGCATCTTAGTGTATTATCACATGATTGAAACAGTGGACAACTGAATGTTTTCCTAATTGATTTTTTTCTATTATGTTTAAAGTCTTTTCGTTCATAACCTAGCCACTTTAAAAGGATACATCTCATTACTTCCAAGATTGTGATTTTAAATTTTAATTGAGAGGAATCATAAATATTTAGAGCATCCTCAGTATGTATGTATATGTATATGAATGATGATTTTATAAAATCATCAAACACGGAGATACTTTTTCTGGTGCCCAACTAAAAGTTTCACTCATATTGAATAGTACTTGAAGGTACCCAGCATGCTGTGGGAAGAGAGAAGGATTTTCTAACAGTTATTACATTTACTATTTTCATTCATTGCTGTTTGAGTACTTCTAATAATTTAGTCTCACCCTCATAGAAGCAGGGGCAAAGGGGATGAAATAGAGGGTTTCCAGAGGGGAAACTGAAAAGGGGGATAACATTTGAAATGTAAATAAAATACCCAACAAATGAAAAAAAAGAATAACCAGTCTTTTGTAATGTACATTGTACTATTTAGTGTTATGAGAGAATATCATACTAAAAGTTTCTTGATAAGGTAAGGATTTGTTTGGCTTATACAACTACAGCACTGTTCATCAAAGGAAGTCAGGACAGAAACTCAATCAGGGCAGGAATCTGGTAGCAAGAGCTAATATAGAGGCCACAAAGGAGTGCTGCATACTGGTTTTGTACTATATGAATTGTTCACCCTGCTTTCTTATAGAATCCACAACCACCAGAACAGGCATTTCTATACCCACAATGGGCAAGCTCTCCCCCATTAATCATTAATAAAGAAAATATGCCTCGTAAAACATGCTATAAAAAAGCATTTCATGTTCAAAAAAAAGAAATTAAAAAAAATTTAATAAAAAAAATGAAAAAAAAAGAAAATATGCTACAACTGAATGTTCTGGAGGCATTTTCTTATTTGAGTGTCTGGACTCTCTGATACACTAGCTTGTGTCAAGTTGACATAAAACTACCCAGCACAAACTTTATTTCAAATAAACTAGCTTTATAAATGTTAGTAAATTAAGCATAGACATAATTGATATTTTATGCCTTCATATTCTGTATTTTTGAACATTATCAAAATCATTTTAAGAACCCAAATTAATCTGCATGTACTCAACATGCTGTGCTTGAAATGAGATAAAACTTTATGTGAAGCTTACTTTTATCAGCTATTCATTAAGTGGCTTTTACCCAAAGGTTCTCTAATGTACCAGGCATTCAGCTGGTACACTCTGCTGGGGTTTCATTATGCAGAATTACTGAGATTTTTTTTAATCTAAAAGACAGAGATTGCCATTTAAGTGTACAACAAGGATACAATTTGGTAAGCGCTATTGATGACCTTCATAGAAAAATATTATAAAAACACAAAGAAGAAAAGACTCCTAAGAGGTGAAGGAGAAAGCTTCAAAGATCTGGAAGATGAAGCTATTTGAAGTTGGTTTTAAAAGCCAATGATGAATTTTTTTCTGGTATGGTGAGATACAGAAAGGCCATGAATGGATTGAAAAGTGCAAAATACATAGTAATAGATTTTCGGCTGGGAAGATGGTACAGGAGGTGCAGTGTCCAGGGCACAAGTGTAAGCACCAGAGTTAGGATTACCATTAACCATATTTTTAAAACTCCTTAGTAGTAAATAGGTAGAACCCTAGAGCTTATTGCCCAGGCAACTGAGTCAAATTCATGAGTTCTTGATTCAGAGACAGACACTGTCTCAAATATAAATGGAAGGCAACTGAGGAAAACACTTAATGCATAACTTTGGTTTCCATATGTGAACCACTAAACATATGTACATGCCTACATGAACATATATATATACCTCATGTTTTTCTTTGTATCTCTGTATCTTTCTATCTTTCTATAATCATTGCATTACTCTGATGTTTTAAAGTTTATATTTAAAATCTTCTATCATACAATACATCTAGACCACAATTGTCCCTTCTTCCACGCCTCCCAACTACCCACTAGCTCCCTTTTTTACCAGGACCACCCCTGGTAAACCAACAGCCAAACACAAATACACAAATACAAGATATAATAAGATAAGGCAAAGTCCTTCATAACGAGACTGAACAAGGCAACCCAATAAGAGGGAACAAGGCAACCCAAAAGCAGGAAAAGGGTCCCAAGGGCACGTATAAAAGTCAGAAATACAACTGCCTTTGCTGTTAGTTGTCATACAAAAGAATATGCTAATAGCTTTAACATACATGCATATGACTTCTGAAGACCCATGCAGACCCCACACTTGCCTCTTCAGTCTCTGTGAGCCCGCATGGGCTGTGCTTAGTTGGCAAGTTTAAGAACTGTGATTGGGAAGGATAAAGGAATTTTAAAAAGGTGGATTGAAAACAAATAAAAGATTTTCTGTATCTTTTCATGGAAGACAGACAATATTACATAGACAAAGGAGCTGCAGAAAATTTTAGCCAATATGGTTAAAGTGCTCAGTAAGTTGTTAAAAACAGTAACTCTGGTTATATTTTGAATTACTGAAGAACATGTTGCTTACATATCTTTTGTAATAGGTCAGCGCGTGTCAGAACTGAGACAAAAATTAGCTGACTTTCTCCCATACAATAAGAGATGCCTCCTTAATATCTCTTCTTTCCTAGCATATACAGTCTTGTTTGATAAAATGAGCAGTGTGATTAAGAGTCAACTAACCAGCTTTCTTAGTTTAGCAAACCAGTGAAAATTGCTTTAATGATGTCCATATTATAATGAAAGTGTATTCTAATTTGTGTAATGAGTATCAAATTCATTTCAAATTATGCATTATTGTGCAAAGAGGCAATTAAACTTCACAGTGAAATGTTTTGAAATGTTGCTTCTAATGACATATACTACCTACATGATGCAATGAACATTTTGAAAAAAAATAAAGTTTATTTTGTTTCTGCTGCCTTAAAGGTGGCTATGGTGGTAACTCTTCGGAAACGCAATCAGTGGTTAGGTTGCTTTAAAATAAGTTTTCCAAAGAAATATAATGAGATACACACACACACACACACACACACACACACACACAGAGGCACACAAATACACAAACACTACACAATTAATACATGCCTACGGCAGTCATTTAATTTGGTAGTGGAAATTTGTTTGTGGCTTTTGTAAATTATCTATAAAAGTTGTTATTAACCTACTCTCCTATATTATACAGCAGATTGTTGTTACCTGGGCCACTGAATGGCATGCAAAGCAAATTCATCTGCTATAACCCACTTTACTCATATTATTACATACCTAGAACATACAACATTCCAAATCTTTATAGAGTTTGCCACAAAAATCGAGCGTGGTCTTCGGTCATACACTACCAAACATGAATTTAGAAACATGAATTCTCATATTGCTTTTATTTCTATATGGAAAGGCTCATGTAATTCTTTTTCGTTTCCTAAATGTTACCAATAGCAACACCATAAGCCATTGCAGGTGCTCCTACCAAGGTAACATATGGAATGTATAGATTTACACAATAGAATATAATTATATTGAAAAAAGGCTATTGTATTCCTCAAGAATAGACGAACCCATGACCATCTTTCACTATATCAGTCCATTTCTCTTAAAATTTAGAAATGAGTTAATAATTTTAGAGTGCATGGGATATGAAATATACCTAGGATCTTTGCCTTACTTGAAGCCTCTTGAAAATTATGCATTTTCTCTTATTTCAAGGAAAATGTTTAAACCACTTAATGATACAAAACACATTTTTTAATTCATATTACCTTATTTCCTTAAGACCTTTAGGATCTATAAATATTTTTCATTTTGGCATCCTGCTGTGATTCTCAATGTCAGGAGCATTAGAAATTATATTTTGATTTCAGTATAAGTAGACTCTATTGAGTAGCTTATACTATACTTCTCAAGCTGTAATTTGTCTTTTCAGCATTTAGGTTTTTGGTAATTTACTTTGAAGAAGTGGATATTCTTAAACTAATTAACACCTTCCACTGTTCCTCTCCTGGTTCTCGAGAACTTGGCTGTAATACCAATGGAATAGAGGCTATGCAATTGAATACAAACTTGACACAGATGGACCTCAATTGTGTCTCATGGCCTTGGGGTACATCCAAAGTTATTTTGTGCAATGAATATCCTGAATACTGATTCTCATCTTTTATGTCATTTTTCTCACATTGATCATTTCCCAAATGAGATGATACATCATGCACCAAAATATCAAGTAGACATATTAAGCTGACTCACCTGGTGTGTTTAATGTGAAAGAAGAATGTCACATTTATAAGAATGTAAGAGGAAGTATGTGAACAGCACAGCACAAATCATACTTTTCCTTCACATTTTGTATATTCTAGAGAAACCAAACTACATGATATTTTATATGGATTGTGAAAGTGCCATATAAATGATTTCATTAGTTTAAAAATTGTTAAAATGTTGATACACAGTATTAAGGGTATTTTAATGCTGAATCATGCATTTTTGCCTTTCCAAAAATAACTAAGCATATTTCATAAAATCCCAGTCCTTCAACTATCTGATGAATACTTACCTACATCTGAAGATTACTTATCTACATCAAACATATAAGAAAACATATCAGAAAGATATTTGGTCTGAGACAGAGTTGTTGATATTAATACACCTAAAGCATGAACAGGAAAAGGACTTTTCTAGGATGTTCCAAACAAGATTTTGTGAACAGAGTCTAAAACTGTGACAATAGTATGCATTAGCATAATGATTTCCTAGACAAGTTCTATCCAAATTCTGAAAGATATATATAGCTTTTCAAGATTGGCATATCTCTTACACCTGTGTTGGAAGAGTTAGCACCATTACAGAAGCCTAACAAATGGGAACACAAATCTTTTATCATTGATTTCTGACATCAGCTAAAGTATATTTCTCATTGAATAACTTTGCTCACATCTTTCAGATTCAGACATATTCAGAATTTCTCCTCCCAGTGAAATGAGTTCTATATATTTTTCTACTTTTAAGAAGTTTTAAAACTGTATAAAATAGTCCTGAAAAAGATAAGCAAATTATGCTATTATATGTTATCATCTAAGTTACTCTATTTGCAATGATGTTCCAAATTATATTGACAGGTTTTAGATGAAATAATTTCTTTAAAATGTAGCTAATTTTGCTTAGGTTAACATTAGATTTAGAAGTAATTAGATATATTATCTGAGTATATGTAATTTCTATCTTGAATTTCTATCCATTTTCCTCTAGTCCAAATTCTAATTCTGGGTACAAGGAGTTCAATAAATATTCAGGGTTACTATGTGTTAGACCTATAATGACACCTAGATTTCCTATATGTTCCAACTGTGATACACGAGCACCAGTATATACACTTTATAATCCTTAGAATACTAAACAAGAGTGACTTTGTTTGATTGTGGTTGTTAAACTGTTTACTGGCATAGTTTCCCCTTCTCTAGTCATATTGTTAGGTAAGCCTAACCTTTTCCTTATCTAGTGTTACTCTATAAGAGAATGGTGCTGCACCTCAACAATGTGAGAGTATATTATTATATCTCCCCCTTCTTCATGATAACTCCTATTAAAAATTTATTTTGTAAAATCTCCAATAGTGTCAATAAATAAACTATCCATTGTGCTTTAAAATATGTGAAAATGTGCTTTTTTTCAGAAACACATCATTTTCCATATAAACACAGTTTGTGACTCATTAAGGAAAAAAAACTAGAATTATAGAACTCTATAACTTGGTTTAGAATAGCAGCATCCTTACCCATCAATTAAAATAACAGAGTATAATAATGAAGTTGAAATTATTTCCAGTTTACTCAAAGGAGAAAAGTAGGATTCTTGATATCAGGAAATATTATTTCTCCTTGCAGTATCATGATGTGAACTAATTTTTACTTTACCTGATCGAACATGATCCCAGCCCTAGAATTTCAACAGTCTTTTTAATCTTAACTCAGTCCCACTTAAACACTGCTTTCCATTTGAGGTTTTCCTTGCTTTTCTCTAACATTACAAATATACAAGTGACATTCATGACATTGTGTAGCTGAGAGTAAATGCCTTCAACACATACTGGCTAATGGGTAACTGAAGACAGTATCCATCTATTAAATGTTATACTGCAAATTTCTGATTGTAATTGACACATATTAAATTAATAGTCCAAAGTCTCTCAACTTCATTAGGGTTTGTAAAGAATCTTCATTTATTTTTCCACCCCAACAAAACCCATGAAGTATCTGCTTTTCTGTACAAAATTTTCCAGTTATATCTTATATCTCTATTACAAGGTTAGCAAACTGGATTTCCAACTGCTGGCACTACAGTGTAGTGAAAAGGAAAAAAATACTGAAAAATGCTTAGAGATGGCAAACCAGGCCATTTTAGGTGTCTTTTAAACATGAGCTATAAGATTTTGTGTATCACAACTATTTACATTGGCCTTCCTTTTGGTATTCAAAATAGAGACAGAAAAGTGATAATTATTAGTCACAGTTTGTAAAACTAAGATTTTTCAGCCTACAGCATAAAGAAGATAATATAGAGATATGTATCTCTTCTGTCCATATATATTTCCTCCCCTTTCCTTATGAATTATAAGGAAAATAATCACATTCTTAATTTAAAATAGTTAATCATGTTGTATATCATTAGAAAATAGGCAAAATACAATTTAACTAATTTAAAAATCTTGTTACTCTCTAATGTTCTTCATTCCCATTAAACTAATCTTTATTTGATGTGTCAAAATGACTTTCAACTTGCCTCTGCTACTGTCTCTTCATCCTGTGGGCTAGCTTTCATCCTACTATCAGACTATTTTGATCTCTTTTCTATGATTACACAATTTTCTTTTCATTAAGATGTGTCAGACTTGTATTTAACACTTGTATTTAACATCATTTATCTTGAACACTCTTTCAGTCATATGCCCTCTGAGTATTAAAGCCCTACTATTCTTATGATTTCCTTAGTATAACAAACCAAATTGATTTTCTTTCTGGTGTTTTGGATTATCATGTTATCTCTTATTGAGAATATTCATATGCTATTCCTTCAAAGCCCAAGATCCGACCCTTATGAGTAAAATGGCGTCACTTGCTAAATGTAATTCCTTCAAGAGATTCACTAGTCAGTAAGTAGAATGTAAAATGTTATGCTATGATACTATTGGATTCTATATCCACCCTCCAGTGTTATTGCTCATTCATGTTCATTGCTGCTCTATTCACCATGGTGAGTGTATGGAATCACCCTAGATGTTTGTCAACAGATGAATAGCTAAGGAAAAACTAGCATTAATGCAAAATGAAAATTTATTCAGCTATACAAAAATGAAATTATGAAATACTGAGGTAAATGAATTGAACTAGAAAAATTATACTGAGGGAGATAATACAGACTCAGAAAGAGATATGTCACCTGCTCTTTCTCATAGGTAAATCTTAGCTTAAAATCTTTAGATTTGAGTCTTTAACTTAGAGTATTTGTAGACTTCAGAAAACTAGAAAGAGGCCATTGGAAGTGACAGGATATTCTTAAGAGAAATAAAGTACTATAAAATAGGGTAAGTTTGAGAGGAGAGAAAGTAATAATAGTTTGGTCTTTCTGAGGGGAGGGAGCCTGAAGGGCAGAGCATACGAGGTCATAGTAGAGGGACTAACACTAAATGCACTGAAAAAGCCATTCAGAAACCTACTGTTCCATAATCTTACTGAAAATAAAATTGAAAAATAGATTGAGTACCCTAATACAGAAGAATTCTGATTCTCCCAGAAGCCATAAAATCTTAGTGTCACTTATAGGATACTTCCTTTGATTTGTGTTGTTGTTGTTGTTGTTGTTGTTGTAAAGAAGATCCCAAAGGAGTACCTCTCCTGACCACGGGCATACATGCTCTTGCCATTTTCTTGGTTGTCCACCAGAACATGATGATAAGACGTACTATTGCTGAAGGTACCACACAGTTTGATCACAAAATTTGGAGTAACTAAGCTGACATGGATCTGGAAGCTTCCTCCCAGCTGTCTAGCTTTCATAGCTCTGGGAGATGCTATGTGGGCTGTTGGGAGAGAAAACTCTTCAACAGTTCCAAATATTATATCTACATTATTAACAATATTTCCAACATACTGTTTCTCATCTGTGACCATGAATATTCACATGCGTTTGTATTTCATAACTCAAGTGAAGCCCTCAATTCCTTATTATTATGAAGTAAATCAACCTGACAAGATTTTAATAAGATTGGAATTGTTTAGAATGTGTGGTTCATCAGTGATTTCAACTCAGACAGACAAGATTGAGTAGGGTAAGTAAATAGGGCTTATTAATTTTAATCACGAGCTGTGTTGCACTTCTGTTTGAAATTAAATACAATGTCCCATTTGATTTTTTATTATTTAAATCAGTATCATTGTAACTGTTTTACCTTAGGTTATATGATGTGCTGGTAAGTTTTTTAGACAAATGCATAGAGATTTAGGGGAACTCATAAAAAGTAAGTTTGTGTAATCTGAGCTATATTTAATAGGGGAAATATATTTTTAATTTTTTTAATAAAAAATTGTATTTACTTAGAAGTATTCAGAATGTCAACAAAATAGCAGCGATTTTTTTTTTGCAATTACAGAGTGGTATTCAGTTAACAGAACAAAAATTATCTTTGTATAAGTTTCATCAGAGACAACTGAAGATGGAAAAAAAACCCAAAAATAAGACCAAAAGAAAAGAAATACAAAAACCAAACTACTGTCCCCATATATAACTAATTTGTGCTGTGCACCAACAAGAACCTGTTTTAAATTTCCATGCCAATTTACAACCCCCAGACTGTACAAGACAAGGTTAGTGGCTATTAAAAATACCACCAGGACAAGGCTATCTAAAGATACATTCGGTAGTGTGTTAACTATACAAAAAAAAGACACTGTACAGTTTAAAAACAAATCTTACACAGCCTTACATTTCAATTTTTTTCTTTAAAAGGAGTGAGTTGTGTGAAGGGGGGTTAAATGCTTTATAGACAAGAAAAAAACTGTGCTTGAACCAACTTATTCATCATCATCATCTTCTTTTTCATCTTCCTCTTCTTCCTCCTCTTCCTCATCCTCCTCATCCTCCTCATCATCTTCCTCTTCTTTCTTTTTCTTGTTCTTTTCAGCCTTGACTACCTCCTTTTTCACTGCATCAGGTTTTCCTTTAGCTCTGTAGGCAGCAATATCCTTCTCATACTTCTCCTTCAGCTTGGCAGCCTTCTTCTCGTAGGGCTGCTTGTCATCCGCTGCAGTGTTGTTCCACATCTCTCCTAGTTTCTTTGCAACATCACCAATGGATAAGCCAGGATGCTCGCCTTTGATTTTGGGGCAGTACTCAGAACAGAACAAGAAGAAGGCCAAAAGAGGCCTCTTGAGTGCATTGGGGTCCTTGAACTTCTTTTTGATCTCCTCTTTGGGAGGAATGTAGGTTTTCATTTCTCTTTCATAACGAGTCTTATCAGCCTTTGCCATATCTTCAAATTTCCCCTTTCCTTTAGCAGACATAGTCTTCCACCTCTCTGAGCACTTCTTGTTGAACTCTGAGAAGTTGATGGAAGCATCCGAATGCTTCTTCTTGTGCTCCTCCCGGCAGGTTTGCCCAAAAAATGCATATGAGGACATTTTGGCACTCTGCTTTTTAGGATCTCCTTTGCCCGTGTTTAGTTGATTTTCGTCTGCAAGACTGAGAGTCGCCCAATGCCTGTCTGGCTCTCACTTGCCCCAGCGCTGTCTCTATGGAGCAAAATGTAATGCAATGGTTGTGGGGGAAATATTTTTATATAGTAAAAGTATAGCATTCTGTTTTTGTTTCTTTAATTTTGTTTTTCAGCAGAATCGTCTATGGTATATCATTAGAAACTGATCTAAGTAGTATGGAAAAAGAAAACTAACGTACTATTTGAATAAAGGGTGTAATTCCGACCCTAAGAGTTACTGTAGGTGGAATGAAGTACAATGTATTACTTAAGGAAGTCAATTTAATTATTATTCATGGAAAAAGGTGGTCTTTATCCAAACAAAACCTAATGTTTTGAAGTAACTGCCAGATAAAGTACAAAAACTGATGAATATATGACATAGATTTGAATATGCTTAGCTGTATTTTAAAAGTGTTCTAATACTGATAAGATTAGGAAAAACTGTACTTATATGAGATGTTGAATATAACTCTTTGAGGGACACACACACACACACACACAGAGAGAGAGAGAGAGAGAGAGAGAGAGAGAGAGAGAGAGAGAGAGAGAGAGAGATACTTTCTTTCTGGCTGTGCCTGAAATGAAAATGTAAAGCAAAATATAAAAAGACAAGAAGCATGTTTTCACTCATACATACAATATAGAAATATCGTCTCATAAAATCAGAAAATTGGAAGGTGGTTTTCAGAGGCTCAATGAAAGAACAAATAGAGAGATGACAACCAAAGTGAACAGAGCCTAGTGTAGATAGGAAGAGTAAAATTTATAATTTATAGTATGCTGTATAATATAGTGAAAATAAAATTTGACTGCTACCCATTAATGGGTCTTTGGCAGTATTGGTTTAATATATTCATATCACAGATGAGATCAGAGACTTGTAGTAGTAGATGGGTTGATGGTATTATTTGAGCATGATACACTGTAATGTATTAGAAAGTTATAACTACCACTTATATATTATAAATATAAACCAACTATGATTTTTAACATATTTGAAGGTCATAGTTAAAATTATTCATATACTAAAATTAGTTGTGCTTTAATTATACTATATACTAAATTTCAGTTACTTTAGTGAATGTCCTTACATATTAAAATTAGTAAACTATTTCACTCAATGAAAATTGTGACTATAGATTATATAAATATCACAAGGTCCTAGTACTATAACCAGCTGAATCAGTAAAATATGTTAGTAATATTATATTTAATACATAAAGTTTTTGTTACTTATTTTAGAAACATATTTCTCTTCTTTCACAAATGTTTCCCAACCAAAACATAATTTAAATGATTAATATTCATAATGCTATAGATACTATTACTGCCAAACTTAAAAGCCATTTGTACCATGTATTTGACAAATTCATCATTATCCTAGATTTGGTTCTTTTATTTTCATAACATATCCAGTATAATACCCATCCAGCTCAAATCATTCAGTATAATTTTCAAAAGAGAATAAAAGAAAAAAATTTCCTAATACCTCGTGAAACTTCAAATTTAATTTGTATTTCAAAAATCTGGCAATAATTCTGATCATTTTTCAGATGAATTTTATTGAATTAATTTATTCATATATTTATCCATAGAAAATATTCTTCACATACCTTAGATGACAAGTATCATCAGACAAGTGAAATACAGAAAAATAAACAGGCACAGGCTTCTTTCTTCTTTGAAATATGCTATTGTGGGGGAAGCCAGGGATTTTAATCCGTCTAGTAGATACATTATAAATTAGATCATATAAGTATTGAAATGTAAATTTAAGCACAATAATGAAGCATATTATTTGTAGTTGCATTTCTATTTTAATTTTATTTAAAACTTTTCTATTTTATTGAAAATAATTGTTTTAAAGTAATATATCTTGATCAGTTTCTTCTTCTTCATTTCTTCCTAAATCCTTCCCATCTTTCTACTAATCCAACTCCATGCCTTATTTCTCTCTACATTTAAAACACAAGTAAGCAAATAAAAAGAAAAACAAAGAAACCAGAATAAAACAAAATATTTGAAAAAGGAAAGAAAAGGCATGAGAAACACACACACACACACACACACACACACACACACACACATACCAGCAAAATAAAACCCATAACAACAGAAAATCAGAAACCATAGTAAACAAGTAAAAGACCACTAAGTTGAAAATACTCAAACAAAGCATTATGAGACAATAATTCATCAGAAAATAATTCTGATTTTGTGTTGTATTGGTCTTCTTCTGCTAGGACTGGGATCATCCATTTTGTGGTTTGTATACCCAGTAAGACTCCATTGAAGAAAAGTAATTTGATAATCAATGTAGAAAGTCTTTATAGATAATATGAACCCATAAGAATATTATGGGTATTCTATTTGCATAAATCAGAGTTGCAGAAACTGTTAGGGATAGTCCTTGTGATATAAAAACAAACAACAAGGATTGAATTTGCCCTTCGTGTGAAAGATTTGTGAAGAAATACTACTTACAAAAAACGTTCAGATATAAAAATAATGATGATTGAGTGGATACCATGTTCAGGAATTTGGATTCAGTCTTGACAGATACTTAAGAACTATTGGAGCATCCTGTAATAAAGTTTTTCTAGTGAGTGTGTACATATTAATTAAGAAAAATAGTTTAAAATAGCTTTCTTAAAAATCTTTTTTATTTAAATTACTTTCTTTCACTCTATTTAGACATGCTGACAAACAGACAAAATAAATACAAAATAAAGAGTATGAAACACATCTTGTTGTATGAGGGAATACAATAGTCCCTTTATTTACAATTTATATTTTTGTTTTCTTAGAATAGCAACAAACATCATAAGCAAATGCAAAAACCAAACATCATGAAAAATTTACAGATAGATTACAGAAGATAAATATTTATATTTTAGTACTTTAACAGCAGCAACTTCATCTATCTCACCTTACAAATTACATACATGTCTTGTTTCTAGATGTGTCATTTTCTTTGCATTGTAGCCTAAAAAGGCATCCTTTGTTTATTGCCTATCATTACTACAGTGAGGTTTAAAGTCCCCTTTGAAAATAGAATTTAAGAATCCCCTTTTTACTTTCTTTATAAATCTCTGTTATGTGATATTGTTACTCTGAGTAAATCAACTGAGGTACCAGGACTAAAAGAGAAAACCTATATTAGCTAACTATATTAAAAGTAATCCCTATTGCTTAAGACACTATACATTTCAGAGAGCCCTGAACTGGATCTGACCTGAAAGTTTCCTCCATAAGAATTAGGTTTCATGGTAGCAGAAGTCATTCAGGGCCAAAGAGGGTGGGCAGCAATCAACAGTCCTATCATGCTGTGAAACCTTTGAACCATATCAAAGATTAGCATGACACAATAAACCTAAGTGTGCACACAAACTCTGGTGTTAAACACAATCTTTCTAATTGCCACTAGCTAACTGGTACTAAGTTATGGAAACTGAAGGAGAACTGAAAACAACCACTTTACAGAAGCAATACAATTCCTAACAACAATCTAAAACGATGTGTCACTATACAAACAGATAAATATAACATGCATCCCCTCCCTCATCAAGGAAACTTCTCTTTGAAACACAGAGAGATCATTGCAGTAAACAACAACAAATCAAAATGCAAAGTTGGGGATCACATCCCTAATTATATATCTACTAAACATTCTGGTACTCAAGGCTCAGGGCACAACGTGGACGAGCAGGTAGAAAGGTTCTAAGAGCCAGAGGATCAGAGTTTTCTGTGAGATTGTGTCTCCTAGTAATGTCAGAAACTACACTCATAAACTCTCACCACAAGCAACAAAAAGTAAAGACAATAAAAACTAACAATTATATATCCCTTTGAGGCTGAGGCCTTTTTTATCCTAAATTCCCTTGTGACTTACCTAGTGTTTTTCTAGTTTGTATTTTTTTCTTTTCCACTCTTTTTGTTACTATGATACTGTCCTCAACAGAAATTTCAATTTAATTGAAACTCCTATGTTCAGCTTACTATCCAAGCTACCAAACAGTCTCTATTGTCTTTTCATATAAACTGAAATGCATCACTAAGCAATGAAAGTCTCTGTAATATGTACTCAGTCTCCCAAATACAACTCTCAAGTTTTTCTAGGACTTAGTATATAATGACTAGGAATATATAGAATGCCTATTTATGTAGATCCTGGGAATAACAGAAACTATAGATGGATAAATAACTGGTGGTTTGGGGGTCATATTTATGAAGCAAATGCACATTAATGTTAATGCACAAGTATAGGGAATTCATGATGAGCAGTGTGGATGTTAAGTTATAACACTGACAAATGCGCTCCTGAGACTCTTCCTGTCCACAGAATCCTATTTGGGATCTGTAGAATTTGGGAAGCTATAACTAGTAGCATTGTGTGAAGATTTTCAGTCTACCAGCAAGGAGTCCAGGTAGCAAAACTGGGACTCACTTATATCTCATGCTTTCCTACAGAGCTTCATGTTTTGTTTTTTCAATAGTATCAATTTGTTGGTGAAAGGAGGCAACAACCAATGTTATAACAGATGTGAAAAGAGAAAGATCTAGAAAAGAATGTCATTTAGTTTGAGGCATTTCGTAATTAAACTACCTGAGATAAATGGTATTGAACATCTAGAAACTGAGGAAAAATATGACAAATGTGCCGACAAAGATCTATGTTAATCTATGAGAGAACTTAAATTAGTAATGGGAAGACAGTGAGCAGGCTGAATAAAGGAGAAAGGTTAGCTCACTATGGACCATGTCATTGTAATCATAAGAACAAAGCAAAGCTATAAGCTTGTCAATTAGCCATTTGAGAGTGACATTGTATAATTTTTGCATTTGCAAATAGAATCATAATTGGATGAGATTTAGAGTAGATAAATTTAGTTACTAGGAAAAAATGAGGTCATGACATATATTTAGAGGCTAACAAGAGTTACATAATCAGTTTTCCATAAATTAGCCATTATAAAGTTAGATATATGTGGATTTGTCCCATTAAAATCAAAATATTATTTTACTTATGTCAACAGTCTAACTCCTATCAAAATTCCATGAAGAGATAATGATAAAATTGTTTACACAGTTTGGTTTATGAAACAAAATACAAAAGCTCATAGATGTAGGAATGACAAATTTTATAAGTTGGGTTTTAGAAAACTATGATAATTCCTTAGAGATACTGTGCTGTTATATAAATATGTGTGAATATGATAATTTTAAAAGCCATATTATTTACTCAGTAATTTACCAGTTTCTTGACAAAACAGTTACTTTCAGAACTCAGAAGGTGTAAATACTTTCCATATAAATGAAAATGAATTTAATATTCTAAGTGAGTACAAACATATAAAATATACATTAGTATTTAAGGACCATTTTACTGAAAGTACAGCTATAGCACAGATGTAAGTTAAAGTAAGACATACATAAATATTATAGTTCATAACAATTGATGCCTTCTCATCAATTTGATCTTTTTTCCTTGCTATTTTATTTTCTTGTGTACTAAGAGATGATTATAGGGTATCTCAATATGCTATAACTAGAAACTTAAACTTTCAGAAGGGCATTATACAATCATTATTTATTCAGAACCAAAAGTGTGCAAACTGTAGGATTAATTTAGATAGTAGACATGTAAATATATCATATGCTGCAGAGATATATGTGTGAAATAAACATCACAGAGTTTGCTATATTGCAAGAGTTTCAGGATCCACATTGATATCATTGTGAAATATGAATACCACAACTATTAAAGGAATTAAAAATATAACATAAAATAACAATTTTACATGATATGACAGAGCCAATGTTACTTGGAGTAAGTCAAGTTTTACTGAGTTTATTAGGATATGAAAGAAATAGATCAGTATTTGTTTTATCATATGTAGGCACGTGCATATACATATACGTAGTGGTTACCTCATTTCAGTAATAGAGAATGGTGTGACAAAAGTTAGAAAGTTTAAATCACTGCTTTGCTAAACAGTTATTGATATCTAGGATATTTCACCTGAGAAGGTCAAGGTAAAAACAAATACATGATCATCAAGATCATTTATAAGAAGTGTGCTTTTATTTATTTGACACTTATCAAATATTACCTGATCAATTAATTTATTTTAATCCCCTGTCCATTAATCCACATACAGTTGTTAATACATTTAAAAACTGAGTCTTTTAAAAAATTCATTCTTATAAGTAGTTTCAAAATTAACATTGTTCACAAATAGTGGCATAAACAGCACTCTTTGCATTTTAACACAATATTATTGGCTATTCACCATTTCCCCAGGTATAAAGATCAAATGTATAATCATTTCTTATAGTTCAGATATCATACATAAAATCCAAAATTACTTTTCTTAAATTTCAAAATATGACATTTATTATGAAGATGTATTTTGATGAGTTCAATATAGTAAAATACATACACAATCGATATTTATAAGAGTTACGGTAAACGGTCATTTTACACTTTAGTGTACTTAACATTAGCTGAGAATTTGGAAAAGAACACCTCTAAGTATGTCTGTGAAGGATTTCTTGAGGATTAGCAGAATAGGAAAGAACCCATCCTGCATGTAAGTGGAAGTGGTATTACTGTGTATGCTCAGAGAAAGGATAGACAAAATAAAAGAGATAGCAAAAGGATATTTGGAGCTGAAGCAGCTCACTGTTGAGTGTCTTTTGACAAAACATAATGAGACTGGCTTGCTCTACTACACCCTATGTACCATGAGGCCTCTGAAACTGTGAACCAAAATGAACAATTCCTTCTTTAAACTGTCTCCACCTAGTATTCCAACACAACTATTTTAAACTAAATAATACAAAAAAGATTCAGTTACATTATATTCTAGTAGAACGATACTTTATTGCAAACCCCCTATAAATTATATCTGTCATAGAGCAGAAACAAATTTTTTGTTGATGCTGGACAACCATGATGGCCAAACTGAAATTTTCTATTATCCCTAACATAGCATATTTCTGAGAAGCTCTAGAGCAATGGTTATCAACCTTCCTAATGCTGTGACCCTTTAATGAATTCCTCATGTTGTGGTGACCTCTAACCACACAATTATTTCATTGCTACTTCACAAATATAATTTTCTACTGTTATGAAACATAATGTAAATATTTGATTGGAGTATATCTGACATGAGACTCTTGTGAATGTGTGATTTGTATAGCACACAGTTTAGGTTGAAAACCACTGTGTCATGGGAGGTATTAGAAAAGAAGCACCCAGCTAGCTCCTGGCTTAGCTGCCAACCAAATTCCAGCTCCAAGGCTCAACACAGATCTCTAAATTCCCACTGGCCTGGTGGATCACTGGCCAGGGGATCATGGCATCCCCTGATTCAAACCCCGACGGACTTTGAGGTATACATCACACAAACCCAGGCTTTGCTGCTGTACGTTTCTCTCTCAAACTCGGTTGAATCACCACTAGAAGAAAAACACCACACAGAGTTTAGGAACAATGGTAACTCAATATCTGGGCGCAACAACTAAAACCTAATCTTGTAAGCCTTATTAAATCTAATTCTCCAGTACTATATCCGCAAGGATCGACCATGATACCGGGAAACTCTACCACTACATCTTGTCCATAGGCTCACCCTCGTCCAAAAGGACCCTCTCTCCTCCTCTCTCCCCCTCCTATTCACCCAGAGACTGGCTCTTTTATTCATAGGGGATTGGTTCACAAGAAATCACCTGAGTACTTGACTCACTCCTTGTCCACAGCCCCTCCCAGGAGAGCAGAAACTAACATCAAAATGCAGGCAGCACAGAGCCATCCACAACACTACTGCTCTAGAGTATGTCATATAAAATCACTGTCAAAAGAATGTGAGTTTTTCAAGTTTTCTTTCATAAACCTACCATCATGTTTTGTCAAGCGTAAAAATTTTTGTCATATGCTAGCAAGGAGTTATGAACAAAGCTGTATGATTGTGTCTATAATGTTCTCAGCATGAAGTTTCTGACAGTTCTGCAGGTGTGGTAACTTCTGTCTGAATTCTTAGAGACTGAGCACAGTTGATCTGGTTGTAAATTATAAACAAGGAAAATGTAATATCTTATTTTACTTTACATATTATTTGCAAACATTACAAATTGCCATATCTATGTGCCAAACACAGTAGCAAATCTTTATATTTATGGGAAAATGAATTCTCATCTAATCACTGCTTTTGTACTTGTGGATGTTGGCAAATCATTTTGTTCAAGCACATTTCTGGTTTGTATTTCCTGGCATAGAAGTCACCTGAGGGAACCTGAAAAGTATGTAAGAGGTTAAAACACTCAGGATTCCATGAATATTAATGTAAATACTTGTAAATAATTAAATACCTGTTTTATTTTTCTATGTACATTTTATTCATATATCCAAATTTAGCCTTATAAAAATACAGGCTATTAAAATCATGAAGAGCAGGAGACAAATGGCCTTCTGAAAAAACCTGGCTTGCTGATGCAAGGCATGATAATAATAAAAGATCCAGACCATTCCAACTTGGTTGATAAAATTAGAAACTTATTTAGAATGCAATTATAAAGCATAAGAAATAATGGTACTCTGTAAACCCTAAAACATATTTCATGGCCAGCACCAAGGTGAGTGGGGCACAAGGTAAATATAGAAGCATGTTCTCTGGATGGTTAGAATTTTGCAGCTTGGCATGCTTTTATTTAGCATGCCTTATTTATACAGTAGTAACTGGTGCAGTACACTTTTTAAAAGACCTTACCACCTTCCTTCCAATAACTACAATGGGTTTACCTTCCCCCAACCAGCCTTTCATGATACTTCAACAGCTCTTGAAAAGAGCAATTTGGGCCAAGTGATTTTTAGCATTCTTAGGGATACCATTGGTCTTAGTTAAACACTGGGAGAATATTTCATAAAGTGAAACAATTTGTACCATGTTAGATATTTATAGTATAGTTAGTGACTCTGGCATCTTATATATAAAAATCAAATTTTTCAGAAAATGATTAATGAAACTTATTTGAAAGGAAGGAGTGTTACGAAGATATAAATCTACCCAGGTTTTATTTGTATCTTCAGAGAGCTATAGTGACCAGGCAGTTCTGATTGGGATATTGTTAGAGAATAGGTAGCCAAGCAACTGCTTGAAAAGCTACAAAAGGCAGCTTTCTTCAAAGGGACTGGCACATCCCTCAGGTAATCCCTTCTTTAGTGTTTGACAGACTTGCATTTAAGTGTTTGCTTCAGTGTGAGCTTATTATGTGCTGACTTCAACATGGGAGCACTGAAATCGAGACATGACTACTCATTTCATTACTGACTGAACTTTCGTAAGTCCTAGAAAAAGTGTGTGTTTGTTGTGTGTGTGTTGTGTGTGTGTGTGTGTATGTGTGTGTTGTGTGTGTGTGTATGTGTGTGTGTACAGGGGTGGTATCTCTTTCACGATTTCTCTCTCTCTCCCTCTCTCTCTCTCTCTCTCTCTCTCTCTCTCTAATCTATATATAGATCATATGATAGCACAATGTTATTATTTCTCAAAAGGACACTGACAAGCCCAGTGGAACAGAGGAATGAGGGACAGTAAAAAGGCAAATGAATATGAGCAAAGTATAATTGTATACATATGAGGATTTCATAAAATGATCTAACCATGAGAACTGAATCCCAGCTGCTGGGAGTTGTCTAGAAATAGTGTCCAGATGTTATAAGAATATCCAAATTTACCAAGTATTTAAAAATATATATTCATAATTAAAATATTGAGATTATTAATTTTTTGGCAATTGTTTTTAACATAGAATGTTAAATGTGTTCCAGAGAGCGTATAGTGATACAGCCCAGGAGCCACTAGTGCACTATCCCATCATTAGATGACAGCTTCTACATAACTAAACACAGGGGAGGATAACATCATATTCTCTTAATATTAGTATTTCTAATAGCTAAGAGAGGTTATTGCTGCTAAAATATTTATGTAATGAATAAACACAGGTGCACAGTAAAATGTTGACACAAATATTTTTAGTTGCTACCTTTGCTTTATGCCCTAACCTTCTGAGTATGCCTATGATGTAAATGACCAGTGGTCTGATCCTATCCTGTCTTTCTTATATCACATTATAAAGAACACAAAGAAAAAAAAAGAGAAAAATCATAATCCCGAAGAACAAGACATGACGCTACAATAAGCCTGAATGACAACATTGAATCCTTTATCAAGGAATCTCTAGGAAGAAGCACTCATATTTCTGACAATGTCAGATAGTGGACAATGTTTCAACAAAGACTGGACATGCATGCTCAGTGTTTATTCTTTCTTGATTTAATGTCCCCTCCCTGATTCACTTCCTTTTCTTGCCACCTTCTCTTTGCTCACATACTTTTCATGGGTTCTTAACCTTGTTGACACTGATATTTAATCAAATGGTAATTTAACAGCAGATACTACTTTGCAACATACGGGATTAAAGTTTTAAAGACATTAGTAAACTAGAAAATATATGGGGTAGAGTAATGTAAATGGTAAAGCCCTTTAGCACCATACCATGTGAGAAATGCTTAAGTAAATTTGAAAACAAATTAATAATTATGGAAAAATGATAGCTCTAAATTTCTTGGAAGTTTTGAGGAAAGAAATCTTTAATAATTAGATGTCTGTAAGCATTATTCTGATTTGAAAGTGTGGGAATTATCAGAGAAAGAATGTAGTTCAGTTCATCTTTGCTTTCTATTTTGTTTCTTTGTATTTTTTGTTGTTGTTTTTATTAGTTATTGTTTTGTTTCTTTTCTTTTGAAAAATGCTCTTACTAGAGATTTTGTTACCTTGGGTGACCTTGAACTTAAAATGTAGATATGAGGGCCTTTACCTCATGATTTTCATATTCCAGCCTTCTAAGTGATCTTAAATATGTCTAGATTTAGAGTTGAACTTAATAAGAGAAACTATTTCTCTAGAAAAAGAACTAACTAAAAAATAGAGAAGATGTCAAAGTAGCTGATATGTAGTATACAGAATATTTTTGGATATTTAGTAAGAAATATTTGACTTCTGCATATGTGTTCTGCTTCATGAAGCTTAAATTAAAGAACTCAATGTAAAGTAATACCATCATTTTATATAGTTTTATGACCTTCCAGAGGGCAACATGTTATTTATCATAACAACAAACATTAAAGCAGATTATATAATAAATTGAAGTTAATATAACCTCAAGTTCCACTGCTTTATAAAAGTATGAATAAATGTCACAAGCATTTTGGGTATTGATCTTATTTTCTCCATCACCTGTTGGGTAAATAAAACATGACCAGCAAGACTGACTTCTATAAATATTAATTAAAAAAAGTTCTCCTTCATAGGGTATTTCTCGTAATTACAGAAATTATTTCCTGCTATGCTTGTTTTTCAGCAATCTATATCTGGAAATACTTCATGAACTATATACTTTATAAACTTCATGAACATTAAATTATTAAAAATAAATATATATAAAATGTTTAATGTGTGTGTGCTAAGGGCACAAGTGATGGCAGACATTTGGGAGTAAAAGGACAACTTTCTGGGAGTTCATTATCTACTTCAAACATTTAATAGATTCTGAAGATGAAAGTAAAGTCATAAGGCTTATAGCATCATATAATAAGTGCCTTTACCCCTGAACCATCTTGCTATCCTTGGCCTAACTATCTTATCCATATATATTGCACTTAGTAAGAATTAATTGATTTAGATTTTTGAAGAATTTTTTCCCTAAATAGCATGATTATTATTTGATGGTCACTTTTATTTCTTTATTATGCACCTCTGATTTGGAAATTTATTAAGTGGGACTTTGGGGAAAATATTGAGATATAAGTATCACTTGTTACATATTTACATGAACAAAGCACTATTCTATTGTCGAGTATTCTACTTGTCTTCAGAAAAAAGTAGATTTTTAAGTAAGTACTGACTGGCACACTGTAGTTTGCAAATAAAGTGGAAATAAAGGCCCAAACACTCCGTATTAACATATCAAAAGCCTACCAATTTATCCTCATAAAGAAAGTAACATCAACTGCTCTACCTTCTTAGTTTAAGGCCCTGAAAACTTCACTTTCTCTTATTATTCTCAAGTGATGGAAGCATGTCATGCTTCAGCATTTACCAGTTGTCAGGGAAAAATGATTGTTCCCCAGAGAAAATGATAACATTACTACCTCTGAGCAAATTAATATTGCCTTTTGTCTAAAAGAGGCACTTACATTTTATTAATGATCTTACATGGATAGTTTGGTTTTACTGATAATTTTTTCCAGGTTGTTTTGTGTTTTCACTCACTCCACTCCTCTCAGCCTCCCACCACCCCAGAGCTCCCTTCTCCCCAGTCTATTCACCCTAAATTTCCCTTAAAAAAGCAAGACTCCAATAAACAATTATTTTTAGTTTAATTATGGAACTTTTACTTCAATGTTTCTCATGGTCATCATTGTCTTTTTTCCTCTTGGAAACAGAAGCATGTACAAATAACTACATATGAAGTACATTTTGTCGGTATTCCTTGCTTTGTCCCAATTGATAGAAAAGCATTGTGCTGGAAAATTAGAGGAAACGAATCTGATTTCAGTACAGCATACTCAAAACAAATTCTGTGACTATGTTTTATACAGTCTTTTGTTTTATTCGTTTTGTACCAGAAATACAAAAACCTATTTTAGATTAAGTTTGGGAGATAGATGTCAACAGGTACACTCATTGTGAAATTCCAACTGTAATTAAATGTTGCATTCAACTGTACTCTATCTATGATATATTAGCTGTATCAAATGCCGTACTTCCATATATATCTTCCTTGTATCAAATTAACTTTTATTATATGTATATATATATATGCACATACATACATATATATGCATATATATATGCACATACATATATATGCATATATATATGCATATATATGCACATACATATATATATGCATATATATATATATATATTTGACTAAACTCGAAGCTTGAAAGACAGTATTTCTTAAAGCTAATCTGAAAAGGTAAATAATATAGGAAATTTAAATATATTTTTACTTTCATTAATTTCCTTTATATTTGTCTGTACCTCACTATCAGTATTTATTAAAAACCATCTTTCTAAAGAAATGACAAAAAGAAGCCATTTCAAACTACAGAATCTTTTAGATACTTTTGATGAAGCTTAAAACTGAAAAAAAAAACTTTGCTTTCAATAATAGGAATTCAAGAAAAATGGTTAATGACTTTTGAAACTTGCTTATAAAAATTGATTCCATCTCTAGGGGAAAAAAGACATTTTGCTTTCATTGATTCGGAAATGATCAAAAATGTCAATGGCACACTTGCTATTATAACTAACTGTATTTAAAATACAAAAAAAAATTTTTTCATTAAGTCTCAGTGCCTTGAAGCATTATAAATCTGTGACACCTTTCTAGTTTACTGGTGTATGAAGAGCCAAAACTCTCTTCCACATTTCTACATACAGAACAAAGAATATGCTCATGGTTTTAATAAAATGAAAAGAATAAGGTCAAAAATTAGAATTTGTTGAAGGTTGAATGGTTTGATCCTGTGACTTTTACATAACTCAGAATGGAAATAACCCAGTTCCTCTATACTTTTCATGGAGAAACAACTCAAAATCACAGAGGCTGGAAAGTTTCTTTACATAGATTTTTCAAACAACTTACATAAAGATGCTGGGGAAGTTCACAAAGACCTGAATAATGTAAAATTTTGTTTGGAAGACAGGGCAGAGCTGCATGATGCAACAATGCCATCTATTGGCATCTAAAGAATGGCACTGACCATAGCTGGTCTGCAGTGACTGAGGTGGGTAAGCTTGCAGTTTGGATCATGTTATGAAGACTTCATTGAAAGCTTAGATGCTTTTTCTCATGGACTTCATTTGTGAATATTAAATTACATATGATGAGGGTACCATTCACCTGTATAAACACTCTGCATTGATATGGTCATCTGCCTCTACAATAATGCTCTTTTTGATGCAAGATGTTCACATTCTTACAGGGTCAAATATGATGGGCCTTGATTTAATGTAGAGTAGTATCTGTCCTGTTGAGTAATACCCATTTTTATTAGAACTTACAACATTCTCTTACTTCAGTATGTTAATTGTGTCTTTGTCCCACATGTTTCCAATCTCAGTAGTTACTCTGGTCTCTAAGAAGACTTAAAAAAGTCTACAGAATTGGACCTTTTCACAGTAGACATGATTGATCCTATCCCCAAATATTTCAACCCAGAATGTGATAAGAGAATTTTTGGCTATTCTCAAGGAAGTGTAAAACATTCAAATGTGGATTTCTTCTTAGTTTCACTTTTCCAGTTCTGGATCTTCAGATGTACTCAGAGTAAAATTAGTGTTCCTGGCATACACAAGATACTTCAGTGTTCTGCCCTGCCACACGCCCTAAAAACCCGTGCATCCTGTAAATGTCATTTGTAATGATGTGTGATCATTTGTCTTATCTTTACATGCAGTTCAGAAAGTGTAATACACACATTTCAAATAACATCAACATTAAGGAATTAAGATGTTCTATTACTCTAAACATAATTAAGAAATCAAAATTGTCAGTTAAATGGTTAGTGAGGTCAAAGAAGGAAGGGCCTCCCAGTTTTCTTAAGTGGTGATAAAAAGTCTAAAGGATGAATATTTTGTGCATATAATGAATTGGAATATTATTTACCTGATTCTCACAACATTGCTCAATAAAGTAAATTAAAATATTTCCTCAGCACATTCTCAAGTATTAAAATTTGAGGTTACCTGTTGTGTCTTTCAAATATATTTTTATCTTTTCCATAAAAAGAAAATAAAAGGTGCTAAAATTTTTATTTAAATAATTTCCTTTGCATTTTCATCACTTTGATTACTTGCTTTAATTTTTTTGGGGTGGTATATGTGACACTTCAACTGAGACTTACTAATCAGTAATTTAATGACTAGTTTGTCAAATTGTATTATTGCTATGCAATGTGTTTACTTACAGGTAGTTAAATCTTTCATATTTGAAAACAATATGCCAATAGAATCCTCTCAAACAAACACATTGATTTGAATATTATGGCTAATATGAAAGAATAATAAAATTATAAACAAAATCACATTTTGCTATTTCCATTGTATGATTCTGCTATGTCTCAAATACAAAAGCTTCTAGCTTTGCCTTCACTGTAGCTGTCATAACTTGTTATTAATATTTTACATTAAAATATTTCCTTTAGTGGACTCTGTTTTGACTCATATATATTCAAGGGTAACTTTATATTTTTCACAGAAAAAGTCTAGATTATCCAAAAGTAGTAGTATATAATTTTAAATATTAAACAAATAATTACAGTACTACTGTTCTAATTGATGTAATTTAAATTTTATAAAATTTCATTGATTTTTTTAAAAAAAATAAAACATTCTTATATTAACACAAAGTGGATTATTAAGGGAAATTTTTTCATACATATACATATATATGGTGCACATGTGTGAGTGTGCTTATGTATGTGTGTGTATAAATGTGTATCTGTGTACACGTGTATGGAGATGAGTTGACATTGGGACCTTGATCATTCATTGAGGGAGGATCACAATAGAATTTGGAGTCATCATTACTTGCCTATCTTGTTATCCACTTTACTCTGGAGGTACCCAGATATACCTTCTAAGAGCTAGAATTACTGAAATCTACCACTATACCGATGCAGCATTTGTATTAGTTTTGTGATCTGAACTCCAGTCTTGGTGCTTGTATGTCAATCACTTTATCCATGAAATCATCTCCCTACTCTAATGGGAAGTTTAAAACTGTTCAGTTCTAGTACTAATTAGTAGTGATAATCAGAATGTAGAAACACAATTATGGAAAGAAAAACAGATATTACTCAGCTAGTATTGCTACTAGTGTAGGGCACTGAGATCAACTGCAGACAATATGTTACAAGTGACTTTAGCTCATTATATGTTTTTGTTGTTGTTGTTGCTTGTTTGTTTGTTTTGTTGGTGTGTTTGAAATTGAAATTGTATCTTTTGTATCTCTCTGTATAGACCAGACTTGGGTTGTGCCCTCTTGTAACTCCAGCTGTTCTCACAGTGATTCTCTTGTCTCAGTTTCTGCAGCTCTGGGATTCTGAGTCCACTAGCACACCAAGTAGGTTCAGCAAACATTTAAAAAAAAAGCAATTTTGTCTATTTTGAGATTTTAATATAATTATACCATTTCTCCCTTCCCTTTACTCCCTTCAAATTCTCTCATATACCCGTCTTTCAGCAAATCTTTTCATCAACCTTTGTGTTACTGACAGTCCATTTGAAGCATCAAGCATCCTAAATGATCCCCATAAATAAGGTTGGTGTTAGCAATTCATTCATTCTTGGTATGTAGCTGAGGAAATACTGAAAAAAGGTCTCATATATT
The DNA here is from genome assembly GCF_004785775.1 of Grammomys surdaster. NCBI lineage: Eukaryota > Metazoa > Chordata > Mammalia > Rodentia > Muridae > Grammomys > Grammomys surdaster. The sequence goes on along the minus strand of NW_021604606.1, from coordinate 3,767,316 downwards.
TTTGTTAAGCTATATCTTTATGTTTTTTTTCATATTTTAAGTAGGATCTGGAAGGTAGGCAAAAAAGCAAAACAGCATTGATGACTAGTGGTGGTAGAAAGCATGGATGATAGAAAAGCGTTTAGATGGGCTACCTGCTTGGAAGAACACATATGTGTCAGACAATAGGAAAAATGCATAGATTTATAAGTGATATAATGCTGGGTGAAAATTTCCTACATAAATGCTCTTATTATAATCACTTTGTAGCTAATCAGAAACAGATATGAAAAAATAAAGTTAGTTGACTACTTTGTTAAACTAAACATAATGCTTTGGTAACAATGACAAGATAATGGATACTACAACTCTGCCTCATGCCAAGAAGACATGCTTTGTATGTTCTGTGGTTTTTGCATTTTCTTTGTGCCCAGACATAATAATGCAGGACAACTAACACTAAGCAATTATCCTATATTTCGCCTGAACCCTTCTCTGAGCCCTTCCTAGAAAGTCAGTGGAACAATGCTTTCAAAGATATATAAGATATATTATCAAAATCTCGTGGTTTTATTTACCATCTATCCTATTTGGTTGAGTTTTTGTCTACCATCTATCTTATATCCCAAGTACTAATACTTTGAAAATGTCATTGTTATGCCATGGTCACCCATGTACCACATTTGGTGACTTTACCATGAAAACAAATTACATATTTTGTCTCTTGATAAATAATTGAATTCCATATAACTACAGCTAATTTATAGTTTTGGTTTATGTGATAATTAAAATCTAATGAAAATGGGTTTTTGAAATGATTAGCATGTGCATTGGGTTTCTGAATGTTACAGTGACTTTATGTCAAGTCAGTATTATATTGAGGTATATATAAGTGGTATCTTGGTTCAATATTTAGATGTTTTTATTTTAAAACATTTAAGCATTCTTCTCTTTTAATAAAGAGAAATATATTTATAAGAATTTATAGAAACTGTACCTAAAGAAAACAAAACAAGAAATACCAATACAAATTTTTCTATCCATTCTTATATAGGCTTTTAAGATCTATATTATTTTTTAAATTTTAGATCAGAATTCTATCCTTTTGAAACATTGATGTTAAAGAATAAATTGCCTTTATGTTCACTGAGCATTTCATACATATATATTTTAAACTCTTTCTTGTTTATAAATTATATTTTTAACTTTTGTATAGCAGTGATTTTGATGTCCCCTAAAGGGAATCATTCGTTTCAATAAAATATTATGTGATTTTTCATTGTATGGATGATGATGGTGGTGGTGATGGTGATGCTGATGGTGGTGATGACGGTGCTGATTTGCTTTTTTGACATAAGGTCACATTGTTTATCTCTGATTGCCATGGAACCTATAGTGTAGACCTGCTTGTCTTTAAACTTACAGGAATCTCAGGCCCAACTTTACTATATCTTAAAGTTCTCTTCTTATGGGCTTATCACTTCCCTTACCATAAAGTTAACGAAGATGCTGATTTTTTGCCTTGCTTGACAGTTTCTCATAGACAAAATTTACACTCTTAGTCACTTTATGGTAGCTTTTGCAATAGCAGGTGCCTCTCATCAATAATGCCTCATTGCTGAAATCTAGTAATTTACTAGTTTATACCCAAATCACCAGCATATTTAGAACTTTAAAGAATGAAAATATCTTAGCCATAACTCATATCATTTGCTAGTCCCAAAGACTTGGAATTTTGAAACTCAGGCTTGAACAAAGTCCATTAATACCCACTATATAACATATACATTTTCTCAAATAAATGAACATTGTTTTGACAATTTACTATTTTACACTGAACTACATTAGACATTGTTCATGGTTATCTCCCCCTTTCATAATATAACGGCACTGTATTGAAGGAAATGGATCGAGTTTTGCTACTATAACTTGAAGTCATGGCAACACTGTGTTTGATAGTTTAATAGCTCTTGAGAATTTTTTTATTATGTTTATTTTTTTATAGTCTAGTCATTACCCCGCTCCAGATCTGCCCTCCCACATTTCCTCATTCCATTCCTCCTCATCACTGTCTCCAAGAGGATTCGCCCACTCCAACAGACCTTCCCACTCCCTGAGGCTTTAAGTCTCTTGAAGATTAGGTGCATCTTCTTTCACTGAGGCCAGACCAGGAAGTCCTCTGCTCTATATGTGATGGGGGTCTCATATCAGCTAGTGTTTGTTGCCTGGATGGTGGTCCAATGTCTGAGAGATCTCAAGGGTCCAGGTTATTTGATATTTTTGGTCTTCCTATAAGGTTACCCTTCTTCTCAGTGTCTTCCAGCCTTTCCCTAATTCAATGGCAGGGGTCCCTAGCTTCTGTCCATTTTTTGGATGTAATTATGTCCATCTATCTCAGTCAGCTGTTTATTGAGCCTCCCAGAGAACAGCCATGCTAAGCTCATGTTTCTAAGCATACCATAGCATCAGTAATAGTGTCAGGCCTTGGAGCAACCCCTTGAGATGTTTTACATGGAAATAAATTTTCAAAGGTTCTATCTTATGCCAGCATGTTGTTATGGTATTACTGGTAGTAGAAATATAATTTAAAATTCTCTTCTTTTTGTTTGGCTGTTCATTTTTCAGGTTAATGCCTGAAGTGTATTTCTCATAACACTAAAATAAGATTGATGTAAAAAATATAAGTATGTCACGATTAAGAGTTCTTGGAATCACCATTTATAATTTAATGACTTATATAAAGTAAGTATATTTCAACTTGTGATACATAATGCTTAATGATACCTTGCTATGTACAATATTTTGAGGGAAAAATATTGTTTGTGGTTGTTTTGTCAATTCATGCTTCTGTAAGGAGATTTTATATAAAGTTAGCATAATAACAGAAGGATAATTTTGTGGCAATCTTCATGTATAGACATCCTTGTAATAATCCATCTGTGTGTATGATTCTTCTCTTCAATGAAGAATATTGATATCTCAGATATTATATATGATCTATATATGATCTATATATAACTGATCTATATATGTTAATATAAATTTAAGTAAAAATATAATTATTAGACAAAGTCTAATTTTCAACTGGGTTTTAAAAACACAGGAAAATTCTGTAGATAAATTATTTATTATAATATAATGTCAATTGTCAATTAGAAATAACATTACTTTGCTTAATGAAACCACAGAGTGTTTACCCACTATGTTTATTACCTGTGTTTACACAATAACATTTTATCAGTTTGCTCCTTAACATTTTATCATGGCCTTTATACAAAATGAATATGCCTTCTCTGTAACAAAGATATAGATGAATAAATTAAGTGATTTTAGTAAAAAAAAATCTGTTACAATATAGATCCAGATGTATAATGATATATGCATACATATTTTGATACATGAAAAAATATTTTGGTTATGTTATGGTAAAATTTACCATTTAATTTATATAAAAACATATCAATTTTTAATTAAAAATGACCTTGATCTTCTTAAATATTTGATTTTGTTGTTGTTTTTGCTGTGATCATGCAGAAAACAGTTAACAAGTGTCAGAAAGAGTCAATTTTATGCTAAATACTCTACAGTAGCATAAATTCGGTTACACTAGCCTCCATACTAAAAACCAGCCAAGATGAATGGACTGTAAAATCCTAACCTTAAGGAAATGTCAACAAAGCATCCTTCTTTCAATTGTTAGAATAGATATAATTTAGTTGTAGAAAACCATCTGTAGATGAGTCTCTCAAACAAAAGTTGAAACCTGTATATCCTCTTTATCCAGTTATCCAGGAAGGAAATCATTTTCCACTTCAGCATTTGTTTAAAAGATGAAAGTTTGAAAGATGTTATGTAATTTTAGAATATGGATAAAAACATAAGGATTTTGGTTTAGAGTTAATAATAAGTATAAACTTTCACCTTTTCATCTGTTGTGACTATGAAGTATCCCAAATTTATGTTTGTATGTGTGTGTGTAATTATCTGCACTGATTGAGTTCAAAGGTTGAAGACTAGTATGTTTCTCTACCATATGTTCTGAGATAAGATCCTTCAGTGCACTTAGAACTCAACAATTAAGATATATTTGCTGGTGTAAGGGGGGATGAAGGAGGGTGTTTACAGAGGGGAAACTGAGAAAGGGGATAACATTTGAAATGCCAATAAATAAAATATCCAATTAAAACAATATATACATTTGCTGGCCCATGAGCTGTGAGAGTCATTCTGTCTCCATCTACCAAGCTTTGAGATTATAGGCAACATGTGGCTTTTCTGGCTTTTTATGTGGATGTTGAGGATCTTCAGGATGATGCTTACAAGGAAGGATTTTAACAACCAAGCCATCTGTACAAACAACTCTCCTTTTTTTTTTTCATTTAAAAGGTCATTTCTCATTCTCCTAAACTAATACTCTTTCTCTTTATCCTAAAACTCTGTTGTATCCCTTTGTGTATCTGCCTGTATATTCACACTTTATTACTAACATCACCCTGCTTTTACTTTTTTGACTTTTTTATTTGGCATTTTCTACTGAGCCATTGTATCCCATGAATATATCTTTCTGTATTATTTAAAAACACATTCTTGATGGTTGCCTTCTTCACCTTTAATTAAAATTCATCACTTTTTAATTATTGTTTTGTATTTTTCTTAACATTCTTCAGTTTTCAAATTGATAGCTGATCTTTAGTAATGACGAACAGTTTTGATTAAAAAATGCGTAATTGCTATCCATTGAAAATATTAACCCTGGGCCCTAAATCATAATCTTATATAGCAAGATCCTGAATATATTGAAGGATGGTTCATATATTGACACTTAGGAAGCATTGTGCAAGACTATATTTTGCATAGAGTTTACAAAACACTATTAGTTACTTGACTTTCAAAGAAAAAATATGAAATTTTTTTAGTCTTTTTTCCCTTTCTCACTGGAACTTTGTTATATCTCTAAAATTTTATCATTTTATGGCATTTGCTATCATTCTAGTAAGACTTTTAGGCAACCCACATCACAAGTATTATGATTTGTCATCTATATGCAGACTACAGTTTCACATAAATCCTAGGCTTTCATTACTCCAGTGTCTATAGCTATAAACCACAGAATTTTTGTTTTGGAGGGAAATCTCACAATTTATAATGATTAATATTGTGATCATGGAAATTTTACTATTTGCCAAATCATGTGCAAAATTCTTATTGAAGTTTGTATAAGGAAAAAATTTCAATGCTCATATTTGTATATGAAACCTGAAGCCAAGTTTTACAGGAGACTTAGTTGCAGAGTTAGGACTTTAATGCAAGTCAATCTCATTTTAGAATTCCAGTTTGTAAACCCCATATTATATTGCATTTAATAGTATATAATCATACTTTGATTTATGAATTTTATTAATCGTAAAAATATAACATATTAACAACAAGTCATTTATAAAATTTACATAATCAAATGATTGTACTTCTTGTCAAATACACAATAGACTTCCATTATGATGGCTCTTCATGTTCCTTTTTAATGTTTAAACACTCCAATTGAATAGCTTCTTAATAGTCAAACTAATATACTCATACCTTGTACTCTATGTTTGTAAATATCGGTGTTGATTACTTCCTTAGTAATTTATAGTTAAGTATTTTCTTGTAAAGTCCAGTTTCTTCTACTCAAATTTATCTGTTAGCATTTTCTAGTAACATGACTTCAGGGTTATTTGCCTTTATGATTTTAAACACTTCATCTTAACAATGATAATATGAACCAGCCAAAGTGATACATGCCTATAACCTTATTTCATGGAAGGCAAATCTTATGATAACTGCTACTTAGATGGCTATATAGTAGGCTATATATCAAACTCTAGTATAGAAAATGCTATAGAGCACTGTTTCTAAACATTTCTAATGCTGTGACCATTTAATACAGTTCCTCAAGTTGTGGTGACTTCCAATCATAAAATTATCTTGCTGCTACTTCATAACTGTAATTTTGCTACTGTTACGAAGCATAACATAAATATCTGATAAGTTATACTCAGAGAGGTTGCAACCTACATGTTGAGAAGTATTGCTGTAAAGTGATAACATTCCCCTAATTAAATAATTCATCAGATGGTAATATGAATTATCATTTACATCGTTTTTAATTTTAAGACTAATTAAATTACATTTCTCCACTCCATTTCCTTCTTCCAAACTCCCCAATATAACCCTCCCTGACCTCCTTTAAATTCGTGGTCTCTTTTCTTTTATTCTTATTGAATGCATATATGTACTTGTACATACATATATGTTAGTAAAAGATAATCAAAAGATAATCTTTTGATTCTTTTTAATGTTACTTGTATGTAAGTTTTCAGGGCTTTCAATTTGGCACTTAACAAGCAAATCTTTTGCTATTCCCTGAAAAAGAACACCTCTCCTGTTCCTAGCTTTTATCAAGAGCCTGTACTTCTTTGTGTAGCATTTAGGCCTTATAGACTTTGGCGCATTTGTTGAATTCACGCTTGTTTAGGTCTTGTTTCAGCAGTCATTATGGTAAGACTTTCTGAGTCTCACTCTTTATATTACTAGGAGACACAATGTCACAGAAAATACCTTAATCCTCTGGCTCCTGTGTTGTTGGACAGAGTTTTTGAAGAAACTGAAAACATATAGTGTATAGTTGTTGCTCTTGCTTATTTCTCACAGATGAACAGTATGTCCCTATTATTAAAAACAAGTACTTCAGAAACTGGTCCAATGGACCCCTGAGTTGTACCTGAGCAAAATGTCTCCTTCTTGAGGTCTAGCTTTCATAATATTACATGGTACTCTACAAGCTTCCAAAGGAAGAAGGCAACCAACCGATCTACCCAGGTATGATGCCTATAAACCGTATCAATGACCAGCATGATACTATGATGCTGTAGTGATACAGATATCTTGGTGGAAACAAACTATTATCTAATTGGACTTAAGGACTGCTCAACAAGTAGAATACCATGTCTGGTATGGGAGACTAGTCTAACTGCACATCTTCTTTATTTTTATTGATGTTTAAAGTAAATAATTAACGCAAATTTCTTAAAATTTGATTTATAAAACTTAATCATGAAGTAATAGCTGCTAACGTGAGATTTTAATGGCTAACCATAGGAGAGTTTATTGTGTATATACCTATATAAATTTAGTATATAAAACTTAAACAGATGATGGTATAATTTTTTTCAAATAAACAGAAATCAAAATCAAGGCATTTTAGTAATGTTATACAATTGTTTTAGTTAGGATTACTATTACTGTGATCAAAACATTTTGGCGAGGAAAGAATTTGTTTGGCTTATACTTCCACACACTGATCATCACTGGAGAGAGTCAGGATAGGAACTCAAACAGGACAGGAATCCTAGAGACAGGGGCAGACGTAAAGGCCATAGAGTGGTGCTGCTTACTGGCTTGCTTCTAATGTCTTGCTCAGACTGCCTTCTTATAGGACCCAGGGCAACACCCAAGGGTGCCACCACACACAATGGTCTGGACTCTCCCCATCAATCACTAATTAAGAAAATGCCTTGCAGATTTACATACAGCTGGGTCTTATGAAGGCATTTCCTCAACTGAAGCTCACTCCTCTCTGGTGACAATACCTTGTGTCAAGTTAACATAAAACTCACCAGCACAGCCATTAAGGTTTCAAATTTCGTCTTTATTTTGTTTTACTATTTTTAGCATGTGGATGACATTTTCATACTCACACAAGGACTACAGATAGTAGGCCATATATTCTATTAATATTTTTCCCTCTCCCTCTCCCTTACCCTTTCTCTTTGTGTGTGTGTGTGTGTGTGTGTGTGTGTGTGTGTGTGTGTGTGTGAAAGAAAGAGTAAAAAAAGAAAAAAATCAAAAGCTTGGGACTATTTCATAAGCCAGTTGACTTATTCCATGCTAAATATCTTCCTTAGTCTTATGAAAACATGCCTGCTTCTAACATCTTGGAAAAATCATCGATATGTAGCTACTAGAAACTACTATGTATTTCTAGAAACAAGGGCATCTGAGAAGTAAATATATTAGCTTTGGAGACTGTATATTAAGGAAATTGAATAGGATAAAAGTCATTGAGCAACTCCTGGGTAACCAATCCATTATCCTGATCTCAGTTCTTATGTGAAACATTTAAATGGAATATACCAGGCATTTAAAAATTCAATGAAATCCACATTTACAAAAACATGAATATCTCTTTTCTCCAGTACTTTGCTCCTAATGTGTTTGATGTTAGGAATAAAAATCTTTGCACAGATAATTTATTTTGGCATCATTTCCATAGTGACAGGGAAAAATGTCCATAGAACAGACCCTGAAAAAAATGTTCTTCACAAATCCTCAGAGGTGTCTCTACTGCTATAGATAATCACAGAAGTTGCCAGAAATTAAAATGTACAGTGGATAAATACAAACTTCTCCTTCTTTGCAGTGTTAAAAAAATCTAGCTTCCTTTCTAACCTCAACAGTTTCGCTGCCATATTTTTAAATCCTTTTCTGTGACATTTCTAGGTCAACTTAGTCACCTTTATCTTGATCTCAGTCACAACCCAACAAGATCTTGTCAATCAAAGATGTGTGATCTCAAGAAATTCTTACCTAGCTTCTTTGTTTCTAGCCAAGTCCTTTGTAACTTATCCATTTATAGTGCTTCTAGATGTTTCCCACTGCAAGCTAAAAAAGTCTGACAATTTTTTATTTCTAAAATGATATCAATGGGCTGACTATATGTAGCAAGAGTGATATCAACCTTCTTCTTATTCTCAATACTCCTACAATCCCTCTGTCATTTTTTTTTATTACTACAAAAGTCCACTTTGATTTTGAAATGCATCCTTGTCCTAGGTCACTTATTACTCTTCAATTCAAGAATATTATTTTTCATAAATTTGGCCTGAGCTAAACTGGTACAAAGCTATTTTCTTTCCATCTTTTCTTCATTAACTCAAAATTCATGTATTGCCTGATTAACTTTTAAATTCATTTGGCACGTATTTCTCATGAAGCTATATGTTCCAGAAATTAGCATAGATATTATAAAGAGAAATCATGTGTTCCTTTTTGAGGGAAAACTAAGCTGTGTAAAAAATATTCTATATCAGTATTAGGAAATCTCTAGAATTTTGGAATTCTTGAGATATAGTTGATATCTTAAACCCATTTTTCCTTTCTATCACACTTTCTCCATCATACAGATACACATTTTATGAAAGTTTCTTTAGAGAAAGATGAAATTATTTTCTTCTTTCTTTTTGAGATTACATCCTCTAGCACAAGACATAGTATGTTTTAATCAATTTTTTTCTGTAAAATATCTTGAGGTTAATTTGTGGAAATAAATGGAATTAGAATAAACTATTTTCTTGACTTCTGGAAAAAAACACAAACAAACATCACATAGCTCAATTCAATGAAGAATTGTGCAATATCCAATTTGATATTTATAATATTAAGCATGTAAAGCATAAAAATATTTTCATTTTTACATGTGTATATAGCTTCTCATTATGATTTGCTATATTGCTTTATACTACAGTGGAAATCTGAGAATAATCTAGTGAGAGATGAAATATTAATTTCTACTTACGGTTTTTCTAATTTCTAACGTTCTTCTAAAATAATTAAAATTGTACATAAGTAGTAATATCTTAATCAATTTAGTTTATGATTCATATATTTCATATATTTTTGTTTCTCTTGCAATATCATGTATTGAAAGCTTGTATTAAGAATATTTAACACTTTCTAACTCTATAATTTCTCTTGGCACCTAAAGGTTAAGATACTCTTTGTAAGTTAGCTATAAGTATATTGTAGATGAAGGTCACTCATGCATACAGATTACTATACTACTCTTGGGAAACAACTAAACTCTCATGATATCCTAGCTATTTAAATTAAACTTTAAGTGACATGCACTTCATCTTATTTGAGTTAGTATTTTTTCTTGTGTCACAAGATAATTCTTTTTAGTAATATAAAATGTTTCTCAAGAAGTTAGAATCATCAAAAATGGTTGTTACTGAAATTGTTAGTATTTCTTTTCTGTTAGGTCTAAAAGATCACTCACTGAATGACAAAACCTTTTCTCTTTATTGCTGAAAACATTTAATGTATGCAAACTTACATTTGGCTCAAGAACATTTTTAAAAATAAACTTTTCAAATTGGAATGTTCTTGCTGAATTCAGGCTTTTATGATGCTGTTTGATTTGGCATATGTTCCTTGTGATATCTGAATTGAAAACATTTTGCATTTGAGAGACTTTTTCTGCCGTATTGAGAAATTTCAACTCAATTTATAGTTATCAGTTTGGGGGAAAAAAAGAAAGCACTTTCATCCAAAAAGTTTCAATAGAATTTAGCAATAAGTGCCTTAAAAAGAACAACAGAAGCTAACTTGAACCTTTGCCCACTTTAAAATATAAAGATGCATTGCAAAATCTATTTCTCTTAAAGACTCACAGAAATTGTATTTGCAATTATATCAATCTATGTAAAGAAACATACTTTGCCATCTTACATGATTCCTTACATTCAGATTTAAGTTTATTATAGAATATAAATTATTGTAAGTTTATTGTAGGATGAACATTACAGAATGGTCAGATGTAAGTTTATTATAGAGTAATGCTGAAAAGTCCTTGAATTAATACTTATAAGATTCCTCAGAGAAATCTTTTCTATGAGGGTACTTTGATGTCATATAATAGTCAGTGATTGCAGGTTTAGACCATGGAGATGGTTACTATTTATTTAACAGAAGCCAGAGCATAGGTTTCATAGATATAAAGTTTTATGTAACATAGGCATATTTTTCCATGATTCTTTATAAATGGAGCACACCTTGAGTTACCATGTAACTCAAGTAAGGAAAAGTTATCTGAACCCTAGAAAATCTCATTTTGTGCATTCCCAATCTCATTTCCCTAATGCAATCAGTGGTCAGTGTCCTGACAGCCTAAATATTGTTAAATTTATACTGCTTATAAATGGAATTTTATTTGATACATTCCTTGGAGTCTCATTTCATTTGTTTAACAAGATACTTCTGGATTTATTCTGTTTGTGGCATGAGCTTTTAAAGATGTAAATTTTGTTCCTATTGCTCTAAAGTATTTTGTCATGGAAAATATGTTGCCATGTTTACATACAGTTTACATTGTGAGTAAATTTTAATGTATCACTACATTGTATATTCTTTTTTATGCATTAATTACATGCCATTTGACAAACATTTCATATACAGTTCCATCTGGTATCTGTATACAGTGAGATATGTACCAGAAGAATATTTATCAGGCATGCACATATTGTGCTTGAATAGATACTATCAATTTTCTAAGATAGTATATTTTATCTTCATTTTAAGTATCATGTCTTGAGACTTTCAATGGTCTTTCTCAGCAAACAAAAAATATATGTAAATTTAAAAAGTTCATAAAATGAATATTTTGGAGGGAGGTAATAAATTTGTACTAGTTAATATTAAGAAGACATTGATGGTGCTGAAGTGATGATTTAGTATTTAAGAGTTTATAATACTCTTGCAGACCTGGGTTAAGTTCATAGCACCTATGTCCAGTAGCTCACAACCACCTGAAACTCAAGCTCCAGGGAATTTTACGATTACAAGCATACTTGAAAACATACTCACACATGGACACAATATCAGACACATAGATATAAGAACAAAACAAGCAAAACAAAACAAAAGAAAAAAATAAACAAAAAGAAAGAATACATTGATACACAGTTGTCCTGACTTTGGGATAAAATATAAATAAATTGAGTCTTTTTAGTACTTGAGGTCATCTCTAACGTGCCATTAAGGACATAACAAATGCTTCACTTTTATAATATTTTTGTTCTTTTAAATATAAAATCATAAACTTCACTAATAAAATACAGTATGAGGTCAATCTCAGGATATGATTGCCACAATCCATGAAAATAAAGTGAAACATTAAGTCTCCTGTACTTTTTTGTTTTTAGTAATACTGAACTAATTTAGAACATGTGATCGTTTAATTAGAAACATCATATTTTTTTATTTTAACTTGTATGAATCTCTTTCAAACCAATAAATATTGCCAATATTTCTATTTCAATATGTGTAGAAAGTAGAATGGTACCTTCTCTTGTATATCACTATTCCTGGTAGAAGATGTGGATTTTGAGAACAAAGTGGCCGTTTACACTCATACATTTCACAACAAAATCAAAACCACTTTTTCTTAGTTTATCTTTCACTGTCAAAAAGTTTCCTTCAATGTCATTCCAAGTAAGAAAGCTAATGGCATTTTGAAATATTGGCTTTGAAAAAAACCTACAGTTCAGTTTGCTTTGATGAGAAGAAAAATATTTTCTAATATTAGATTAGAGTGAAAAGGACTATAAAAGAATTTTACTGGGAGATCTTTGCCTTTCATCCTTTTATAGTTTCATGCAACTAATATAATAATACTATGGTTTTTTTAAAGATATTTTTAAACAACTTACTTCCTAAGCCTCCAGGCATTCATATTATGCCTGCACTTCAGCTGTATTAGCTGGAGTCTTTTGTTTAAAGAAGCCCTTGGTAAAAATCTTTAAATTTGAATCTTAGCCCGAAAAACAACAACACAAAGGTCCTTAATACATCTGCCTTTCTTTGTGTAATGATCAACTATTCCTATGTGTTCCTTTGTATCAGTGAACCATTTTCTTGAATTCCTTTCTAAAATGAGGTTAGAGAATAATGTGACATAAATCTTATACTTGTGTTCTGCTTTCTAAAGGGCCTTTATTTTTACTTTTGTTGCTCCAAATATAGCAGTTATCTCCTCCCATTCTCCTTCTCCTCAATTAGCTGCCAATGGTCTGGAACTTAATGATTTTTGCCTCATGTGATTCTATTTGTTTGTAATCCTATATTCAACATTGTACTGAAGTCTGTTAAACATTGATAAGCCGTTTTTTTTTTATTCAGTAGGTCCTTAGAGAGCATTCCACTAAAATGCTGCAAAGACTGGGATTAGGTTTAGGTATTGTAAGGTTGTTTTGAGACATTTTCCTAGTGTCTGTTTTTCCAAAGGTGCCAAATCAACTTGGACTTGATTTAATATTGCTAAAATTGTAACGCTGAGCTGACTTGGATCTTCACATGCTTCAAAATGAGATTTTTTTTTTCGGGGAGTGATTTAAAAAACAGTTCCATTTTTAAGTGCCATGAAATGTAGTGCACACATGGGACATTATTGTGTAGTTGCGGTGAAACACTGTGTTCTTTGCCAAGGCCTTAAGTTCCTTCCATTGCTATTCATGCTATACCTTCTTCTATCTGTTGCCAGGATTCTAGCAACATCATTTGATATAGATTTTATTTAGTTAGATGACTTTCATTGTACTTAACTTCATCTTGTTTGTAAAGAATTAAAACTTTCTGGATTACCATAGATAACCACTATTAATACTTGAGTGTTTTCCTATGTGTGTGTTTTTAAAAATTGAACAGTACATTGATTGAAAATTTATAGTTTGTGTGTCATTGTATATACCTGCAGTATCAGCATTTTGGAAGTAGGGGAAGAAAGATAAAAGTTCAAGATCATTCTCAGATACTTGCTGAAACCATCTCCTAGAGAGAGGAGAGAAGCAAGGGAGGGAGGGAGGGAAAAAGAAGGAGGGAGAGAGAGAGAGACAGAGAGACAGAGAGACAGAGAGAGACACAGAGAGAGAATAGAGGAAAGAAGGGGAGTGGGAAGATAGTAGAGACAGGAAGGGGAAAGGAAGAGAAGGGAGGAGAAGAAAGAAGAAACATTTGTCCTCAAAGCTTTATTATATAATACTTCAAAATGAAGTGTCCTATAATATCTAAGAAAAGTGAAGAAAATGTCCACATTAACTTGACCTAGCATACAGAATAAGTATTTTGAGACTCCATGTATTTCTAGTAAATATTAATCCTACCCCTTTGTTGCAATGAAAATTGTGCTTCTATGAATTTATATTTATCATTACTTTCCTTTAAACATTGCTTAAGCATATGCACATGCCTCCCTAAACAATCCCTTCTTTCTTTTTATTAAGACATAAAAAACATTGTACTGTGTATAATATTTCTGGCAAATTCATAATCCAACATTATATCTGAAGCACATTCAGATCTTGAGTTTATTTTAACAAATGATTTTGCCTTGAGTACACTTGTCTGCCTTTTGCTACATGTGAGCAAGAATTTCTTCATAGACAATGGGTAGTAGTGAGACTATTGGGCCATTTGAAATATGTCTATTGGACTGTCTCCTCCAGCCTAGGATGTGCCTACTTTTGCTGAAACTTGATATGCCAGGGCTAGTTGATACCCATGGGAGGCCTCACCTTTTCTGAAGAAAACACAGGAGGATTGAATGAGGGGTTGAGAGCAAAAGGAGAAAAAAATTAGATAAAAAAAAGAAGTATGTCCAAGCTTGCAGGGTATGTTTTACTTCACTTTTTTAATAGCATGTTTTGATAACTACAAGGTTTTTTATTTTTAACTACAGTCAAATTTAAAATATTTTCTTATGGTTTGTGCTGTACATCTTGCCTTAAACAGTTTTATCTGTTGAAAGATCATGTAAATTTTCTTCAAGTATTAAATTCTTAATGTTTTTAAAATTATATTAAAATCTATAATGTGTCAATGAGTGAGGATTTTATTTTGTGCATTACCATCTACTTGTGGTAAGATGATGCTCTTTCAGATCTTTCCTCTCAAGTTACTATCAAATTAGGAGAAAGTGCGACACCAGTGGGAAAAACTACTTCTGAAAGAACAAGGTGTTCTCAGTATAAAATGGTGCAGAAGTATTAAGAAGAAAAGAATTACAAAATGCTATTCTGAGGCAAGGAGATCCCTCTGTAAAATGAATATAGTCCTATGAAAAGTTGAAGAAAAAGAGCCTGTTTTGGTGATCAATCCTGTTCTAGTTGACATGAGAATAAAAATAATACTTCCTAGTTCCTTCAGAAAATATGGAGTAAAACTGAATAATTTTAAAAGAATGAGTTTTATAATGATTGTGTCTGTAATCAAACATGTAGAAAAATGAAAATTATTAGAAAACTGGTTTTAAGTTCTGAGGTAGTCTTTTGCATTTTTACAAATAAAGCATAAGATTTGGGCTTTTGTAAAGTTCTTCTTCTGTCAAATGTACTGGAAGTATAGAAAAATAACACAAGGACTGATGAAACATTCCTTAAGAAACAGTAATTCGTTATCAACAGCAGTAGACATTTACAATTTAAAAGACCAAACAAACACAGGCGCAGGTTGATAACATATTGGCTTTCTCGAACACACACACACACACACACACACACACACACACACACACACACACACAAACATATATATACAATATGGCTTTAACAATTCACTTTATATCTCATGCATCTGTTGACAGTCTATTTTATCTTTGACTTTCAAAAGACATCAACATCACTTATAATACCAAAGAGTTGGTAAAGATTACACAGCTATTATGTGTGGTTCACTAAAATATGCTGTTGCTTATGACTTAAAATTCCCAAAGCATTTTGGTCCAGGTTGTAATTTTTCTGTATCTTAGACCTGAAGTTGATATTGAAAGTGATTTTGTCATCAAGATAACTATCTGTTTATGGATTTGAAAACTAGTATCTTAAAATATATCCTCTTATTCATATTTTAATATTGATCAAAAAATTTGTTGCATTATGTTTCTATTACTTGGTGTGTAATATACTGGTTCATATATTTATTTTGCACAGTCAATCAAGGTTTAAAATTCTCTTATTTATATCTGATTATGGAAGAAGTAAGGTTCTGATGATAGCGAAAGTTAACATTTATTGATTACTTACTAAATACCGAATGATGTTAAAATCCCTCATATTTATCATAGTACAGTGGATTCTAATAAACTTCTAGGGCACATTATGTGATAACCCCAATTCATAGATAGCAATGAACAGAAACACGTAGAAGTTTGAATAATTGGCATCTAGTTACAACACAGGGAAATACTAGAGATGGAGATCTAACCAATATGTGTTCATACTACTGTCTACCTATAATTATAAAAACTTTTGATTTTACATCAACCAAAATGCAAAAATATATAGCCTACAAGGAAAAGTCTTTTCTCTAGCCATTTACTTCTATGAATAAATATTACAACTACAACTTTCTCCTTCTCAGATAACCTCTGAAGGATATAGTCATTTATAAAAATACATATTATAGTAAATTACTGTATTATTAAAGCACATTAGACATTAGCAAATATGAGTATATACATGGGAGGCAATTGCAAATGCCTCAAGATTCTACTTTCAACTTCTATGGTGCCAGTATTGTCAGATTCCTCATATGATCAAGTTCATGTGATACTTATCTTTCTCTATCTGGCGTATTAACATTAATTATCTCTCTCTTGGTCAGTACAAACTGTTCCAGTTACAGTATTTCAGTCTTTCATTGCTAAAATAAATTATTAGTTGATATAGTTTTATCAACTGGTTTCATTTCATGTACAATGTGAAATTGATTCCATCTATTGCTAATTGTGCATAAGGTTGCAAAAAGCATGTTAGTGCAGATGTTACTTCAACAATATCATTTTATTTAAGTATTAAGAATATGTATTCTAGCTCCTTGCTTCGTGCTCTGCAAAGATGACAAGGAGTCCCCTCTTCAAATTCCTACCATTGAGGAGTTGACTACTGCTAAACCTTTCTCTCCCTCAAGCTACAAGTCAAAATTAAATGATTTTATCTTAAATCAAAGATCATATGTGATATTTTAAATGAATAATAAAGTAGTTTTCATACAGAATAAAATCTGAAAAAATCTTATTATACATCAATACATTTTTAAAATATGCTTGATATATTTGGTATAGAGTATATATTTTTAATGTATAAGTATTTAAGTATTTCAATGTGTTTATAAATATATAACAGTTTTACATATATATGCATAGTAAAAGAACACATGGACAAATACTTTATCTACATTTTTTATTTTGTATTCCTCAGGAGTACAATGGCAATATCATTTTCTTGTTACTATCATTTGTAAATCCAGGCATGGCTCTACTTAGTTGCAATAACAGTACTTGGAGTAGAGGCAGGAGGCTGCACAGACTAGTACATTTAGGGCTGGTTTGGTCTGTATGACATTATTTATGAATCTTTTGAAATCATTTGTGAACCACATTTCCTTAAAATTAATAGTCCATTATATTTCAAGTGAATAAATGGCTTAGCTCTAGGAAGTATTTAAATTCCCGTTAGGCAAAATTTGGCTTTTCATTTGATGTACAAGGAGCTTAGAAGTTTGCACTGCATTTTATTGAACAAATTGAAAAATCAAAAACTTCTAGATCTCTGAGAACATTGAGATCATATAGCAAACAGCTGTATACCAAATTGGAGAGACAGACTAATACAGAGAATCTCAATTTGCCACAGCAGAAACCTCCATGGAAAACAAGTCCAGGAGGGCAAACCCAACACTGATGTGATGAATTACTTGAAGCTCAGTGTGGAAAAGTTTAAGAGTTTATTTTTTTTCTTTTAGTGAACATAGATTCTTTCCTCATTCCATATATCCTGATCATAGTCTTCCCCCTCTCTCTACTCTTCCCAGTTCTTCCCCTACTTCCCCTCCCCTCCAGTGCCACTCCCATTCTGACTCTCATTAGAAAAAAAAAAACAGTCTTCTAAGAAGTAACAACCAAACATGACAAAATAAAATATAAGGTAAAGCAAGAACTATCATATTCAGGCTGGACAAAGCAACCCAACAGGAAAGAGTCCCAAGAGCAGTCACAAGAGTCAGAGACTTACTCATTCACACAATCAGAAGTACATAAGCATACTAAGATAATAGCTATAGTATATACTTAAAGAACCTGGGACCAACTCTGTGTTTGGTGCTTTAGTCTCTGTGAGCTCATATGTGCCTTGCTCTGTGGACTCTTAGGGCCCTGTTCCACTGGTGGTCTTCATCTTCTTTGGTTCTCTCTTTGTGTTTCTTTCTGCCTCGTCTTCCATAGAGTTCCTGAGTGCTGATTGGAGAAATTTGATAGAGACCTCCAATTGAAACTTCAAGTAGTATATGACTGTGGGTCTCTGCATCTGTTCCATCTACTTCTAGAGGAAACTTTTCTGATGATGACTGGATTAGATACAGATCTATGAGTATAGCAGAATTCCATTAGGTGTCAAAGATCCTTTTTATTAATTATTTTATTTATTTACATTCCAAATGTTGTCTCCCCCCTGCAAGTCCCTACCCCATGCCCCTTCCCCTTTATCTCTAAGAGGGTGTTCCCCCACCCACCTACTACCACTTCACCCACCCACTTCCACCTCACCCATCTACTTCCACCTCACCCCTCTAGCATCCCCCTTCTCTGAGACAAAAAGCCTCAACAGGACCAAGCACCTCCTCTCCAATTAACGCCAGATAAGGGAACCTCTGCTCATATGTAGCTGGAGCCATGACAGATGCATGTATACTATTTGATTGGTAGTTTAGTCCCTGGGAGTTCTGAAAGGTCTTGTTAGTTGATATTGTTGTTCCTCCTATGGGGTTGCAATCCCCTTCAGCTCTTTCAGTCCTTCCTCGAACTCTTCCATTGGGGTCCCTAGGCTCAGTCAAATGGTTGGCTATGAACATCTGCATCTGGCTTAGGTGCTGGCAGAGCCTCTCAGAGGACAGCTATACTGGGCTTCTGTCTTCAGGCACTTCTTGACATCAGCAATAGTGTCAGAGTTTGGTGTCGACAGACAGGATGGATCCCAGTGTGGGTGGGTGGAGGGATTCTCTGGATGGCCTTTCCTTCAGTTTCTGCTCTATTTTTGTCCCTGCCCCTCCTTTAGACAGGAACAATTCTGAGTTAAAGATTTTGAGATGGGTGTATGGCCCCATCCCTACACAGGGTCCATGTTTGTCTATAAGAGACAGTCTCTACAGGTTCTATCTCCCCTCTGTTGGGTATTTCAGCTAATGTCACCCCCAATGGATCCTGGGAGCCCCTTACATCACTGGAGTCTGGGACTTTTCTCCTTTCTTCCCATACCAGATCCTGTCCCTCTTTCTCTACCCCTTCCCTTTCTACCCAAGTCCCTTCCTCCCTCTGCCCCTCTTGATTATTTCCTTCCCCATTCTAAGAGTGATTGAAGCATTAACACTTTGGCCTTCCTTCTTGTTAGCTTCATATGATTTGTGAGTTATAATGTGGGTATTCTGGGGTGTTGGGCTAATATACACTTATCAGTGAGTATATAGCATGTGTGTCTTTTTGGGTCTGGGTTACCTCACTAAGCATGATATTTTTCTAGTTCTATCCATTTGCCTGAAAAATTTGTGAAGTCATTTTTTTTAATAGCTTAGCAGTACTCCATTGTATAAACATACCACATTTTCTTTATCTGTTCTTCTGTCAAGGGACATTTGGATTGTTTCCAGCTTCTGGCTATAACAATATGGCTGCTAAGAATGTAGTGGAGTATGTGTCCTTTTTATATGTTGGAGGATCTTTTGCGTATATGCTCAGTAGTGGTATAGCTAGGTCTTCAGGTAGAACTATGTCCAATTTTCTGAGGAACTGCCAGACTGATTTCCAAAGTGATTGTCTCACCTTGCAATTTTGCCAGCATCCTCACCAGCATCTGCTGTCACCTGCATTATCTTAGCCATTCTGATTGGTATAAGGTAGAATTTCAAGGTCATTTTGATTTGCATTTTTATGATGACTAAGGATATTAAACATTTCTTTAGGTGCTTCCCAGCCATTTGAGATTCCTCAGTTGAGAATTCATTTTTTAGCTCTGTACCCCATTTTTAATGGGTATTTATTTGGTTCTCTGGAGTCTAACTTCTTGGATGCTTTGTATATTTTACATATTAGCCTTCTATTAGATAAAGAGTTGGTAATGATTTTTTCCCCAATCTGTGGGCTACCGTTTTGTCCCATAGGAGTCAAACTTCTTTAAAGATAACTCAAAATTTCATATGGGACCTCATAAATAAATGTCAGCTTAAAAAATATTTAGCCAAAGGAAAGAGTCATACATATATTTACCAAAAGTGATTTCAAACTGAAACACATAGTGAACCTAGTATGTCTCTGGCTGTACTTACTCATGTTTTGTCACATAATTTCAGCATAGACTTGGTTACAAACACACAATATATTCAATTTGTTACCACACACTTCAGCAATTGCAAACACTGAAATTACTCTGCTTGGAGTGCCAGAATTCCATTACTTTCTACAATACGTACAATGTTTTCTACTTTTATAAAACATAGTATTTTAATCACAGTAAACAATGATCTCAAATTTTCAGTAAACAATGATCTCAAATTTTCCCAAATATAACTCCTCAGTGTCTATTAAGTCAGTGTACTATTGGATTGGATAGTGTCAGAATATTTATAATTTGGAAATTATTGTTTGAATTACTGACTTGGATTTCACTAAAAGATATCATTAAATGCTATAATAAGCATAAATGTGCAAGTATCTCTAAAACATACTGATCTACATTCCTCATATATACCCAGGATTGGCATAGCTCAAAAACACTATAGTTCTATTTCTAGTTTTCTGGGGGAAATTTTACACTGATGTCCATTGTGGCTACATTGGCTTACATTTCGACCTGCAGGCAATAAGGATTCCCTATCCCGTGACACCATCTTTAGCAAAAGGTATGATTTGTTCTGCCTTTTGTCAAGTTTGAAAGTTATTTCAATTGCTATGAATATGCATTTTTGTGCATGTATGTCTGTGTACTATCCATGTGTAATGACCATGGAATTCTTTCTTGTAATATTCTAGAAGATTCAAAAATAAGGACAATAAAAAGGAAAACAAACAAAAAAAAAAAAAAAACAAAGAGCAAAGAGTCAATCAGAGTACTAGGATTGAAATTTGGGGATATCATGCCATAACACTTTATAACTCAAATACACCTCTAACAGATTGTGGCCAAATTTACTCACACAGCAGTTTTGTGGAACGAATTAAAAGACATGCTACATTTAGTACTCTCAGCATAGTACATAACACCTCAAATTATCAGTTTGTTCTTAGAATGATTGCTTCTAAGAATAGCACAAATTACAGTGTAGTACCATGGACAAAAAGTATAAAAGCAAATGGGAAAGTTTGGGTTCATTTTAGATATTTGATGTATGGCATTAAATTGAATGCATATTTTATTCATAAATATGTTTCATAAAGGACCTATCTAGCAGTGATTAAAATTTTGATTATAACAACCCTAGAGTTTCATAATTTAAAAATATTTTCACAAGTCTATGATTAATTTGCCCCATTAAAATTTTTATTCTCAATTATGTGCAACATTAAATAAAATTAGAATTTCATATGACATATTGAGAATTACACTTTCAAATATTAAACTATGTAGACATAGTTAGTTACATTGCATAGCTGGTCAGGAACCTAAGTACATGGTTCTTTATGCTTAGAAGATCTTTTAGGGTAGCTATATTCTAGCCATTGCAACTATTAATTCAAATACTGACCTATAAATAGAACATACATTGTCAATTTAGAAATGAGAGTGAGATAAAATGAAATGAAATTGTATCTTTACCACTTCCCATGAGGTCATTTGTTGGTTAAAATATTTCCTATGCTTGCTGTTTATCTTACTATATCAATCACTCATGAATTTAAATTAGAGGCATTTTGATAATATAATTAGTAAATCATCACTTGTATCTACTGTGTAGTAAATGTATAATTTTATAGCAACTCAGCTATAGTGTGCACCTTTGAATAATTCATTTTTACATTAAATACACAAACTAGAAATACCAGTAAATTGTAACCCTGAATAATGATTCTCCAAAGGATGAAATATGATAGCTAAGCTATGCCATTTGTCCTGCATAACGTTACACTGTTACTATTTGTATTTCTTCCAGTTCTACTTCATCTTCTATGTACAATTCTTACACTTGTTTAATTGATCAGTGTAACTGAAAGCCTCAAATCAGCCGTAGGCCTAAAATCAGCAATAGGCCTGTCATACATGTATACTAACACCAAGTCTTGGGTCTCTGTGAAAAAAACATTGAAACAGATGACTATAAGCTATTGTAAACAGGCAGGTTTTGTGGTATTTTAGCAGCCCGAGTAGTCATAGACCTTGTAAATAGGTAGCCTTGGCAGACAATACCAACTTAGATAAGGACAAGTGAATCATAGGCAGAGTCATAGTGACTTGTCCCCTGAACCTTCACCCAGCCGATACCCAGTTCTGAAAGATATCTTCATTTCCCCTGAACACCCACACTCCAGTGTGATCCCCTTCCCCACATCCTGCCTTTCTGTGTTTATAACCCCTGTGTGAATGAATTACGATTTGAGAAAAAATTAATAAATTATTTATAAAAAAAATGATCAGTGTAATATTTGGAAAAAAAGAATCCAAATGAAATAGACAAGGTGGTTCAACAAGCAAAAGCATGTGCAGGAAAGCATGAATACCTCAGTTCAATTCCCAGAGCCCACAAGGTGAAAGGATAGAAACAACTTCATAAATTCCTATGACTTCTATAGAACTATAGCATGCAACCCCTCCCCCATAGACACACAGATTAACTGTAAAGTAAACACTTTAAAAAAGAATATAAATGACTCATTTTATGGATAGATGTAAATGTTTATGAAGAATAATTTCAAAACAACTTGGAAACTAAACTCATTCTACAGTTTGCTGTTGATGATACTTTCTTTGTCTATTTTCTTTATTTTTTGGATCACCCTTCCTTCTATCCAAAGAAATAACGGTATTTCCATCTAATGAAAATAATCTAGTCTCTGAAAATTAAAATGAAAATATTTTTCTGAAAAACCTTCCATTCCACTTTCATGAAAATGTTCAGCTTTTTCACTTCTTTAAAGATAGCATAACATTTATCAAATAATTTTATAATTTTCATTTTTAAATTATGTAGCTTTTATATGTAGCTTTTAAAGAACATATATTCAAGCTACATATGGAAAAATAAATAAAATTAAAGTCTGATAAATGCTGTATCTCATTACTTACTAGAAGACTGTTTGTTAAGTTGTAGGCTATTAGCAAACATATGTATACATCGATAATAAAACTTTTAAGTACTCTGAATGAATACTTAAATCTTCACTTATTATTTTGTAGAAAACCAGGGAAGGGATGAATTAATGTATTTAAATATATGATAGTCAATCCTGGATACAGGTGATTTAATTTTCATATTCTTCATCTAAATTTTAATTAAAGCTACCACTTAGGAAGACGCTTAGATTCTACTTTTTAAGATAATTTACGTTTATACAAACTGTTTCACATAATGTCTTAGACATGAAGAGCTTTCTATTTACTAACTTATCCAAAGAGCTGGGGTGAATGATTTAATTAATATTTTTGCTTATGTTTTCTTGAAATTGAGACAAAGAATAAAATTAGAACAGAATTTTAATGTCTAAGTTGTGTAACATTTTCTTTGAGCTTTCAACTTTTCTAAATTAATATAAATTGACTCTATATGGAAAATAACATTTTAAAATTATTAACATTTCTGATGCACCATAAATAGAGATATATTCATTACTTATTACTCGTAGGGGATCACAGAAACTGAAGCAACAACCAGGGAGTCTGTATGAGTATAACCTAGGCCCTCTGCACATATGTGCAGTTTTGTAGCTTGTACTTCAAGTGGGACTCCTAACAGTGGGAGCCTGGGATGTCTCTGACTCTGTTGCCTACTTTTGAGAGCATTTCCTCCTGGGATGCCTTGTGTAGTCTCAATAAGAGAAATGGGAGAAGATGCTCCTAGACTTACTGCAACTTGACATGCCATGGCTGGCTGATATCCATGAGTCTGCCTCTTTTCTGAAGAAAAAAGAAGGAGAACTAGATAGGGAAGGAGGAATGACAGGAGAGGAGGATGGGCTAAACATTCTTTAAATTTTCAATTATGAAATTAAACTGGTTGGTTACCTAACATTAGAAATATGTATAAATATGTATAAAGAACTATGTATAAATTAAGACAATGAAAATGATTCTAAGAAATTAATGCAACAATTGCATATTTCTTACTCCTCTTAGTATGGATTTCACTGCTTATTTAGTCAAATAATCTCAAAATAAAAATATAAAGTATAAAATTATTAGATATGTTTCAGATTTGTAAATTTGTTCAGAAATAGATAGATAAAGGACTTTAATATCTACTTGACAAAAGCCTAGAGAATCACTCACAATCTCTAGTTCCTTTTTTTTCATTGCTTTGTTTTAACTATGGAAATGGCTAGAAATATAATTATGGAATTGCTTCCCTGGATTTTAATGCTCTAAAAGGACATAAATAAACTGTAGCAGGAAAAAAGTCAATATATTTTGAAGCCACTGAATTATAATCTAGTTTCTTGGATTAAAACTTCTGTCAATTTGATGTTTGTCTTTAGACGTGTCCAAATCTGCAAGACCTCCTGTAGAGCAGTTAAAACAGTATCCTAATGACAGAGACCAAATGTGATTTTTGTCTTCTTCAACTCCCAAATTTGTCCTCTTATTCCTATTTTTATGTTTTTCACATCTTCATTTCTAGCACAGAGGCAAAGATGTTACCTATCAGACTAATGTTATTCTTTATTCACAAACTTAAAAGCACTAATAGTATGAATTTTTAGGTCAAATTTGTCACATTGTTCAGTAATTGTAGATTGTCAGTGATGAGTCAGATATATCTTTCTTCCCTTGGGATATGTATTAACTAAGAATATCATTGTGGTCATTTCAAGAACTTCTGAATAAAAAAAAACAGTGTTACACATACATATTCAATGGCTGTGGAATAAACATATTCTGCATTTTATATTCAAATACTTAGTGGCTAGATATTACTATAAAGTAGCTTGCCATTTTTCATAATAGAAAAATTCAATTCTCCATTGTATTGTAGAAACTTAAATTCAGGAAGAACATTAGATTGTTGTCTCTATGGATATACAAATGCATGTGGATAATACAGATGAGATGACCATTCTAAGTAGACTCATGAAAAGTCCTCACCTACTATTTTATAAATGTTATAAGTTCTTATTTTTACTTGATATTTCTAAACCTTAATCACATTAACTTAACGTCTCTTGACTTTTTTCTTTTTATTTTTTAAAATTTATTTATTTATTTATTTATTTACACTTCAGATTTTATTTCCCCCCACCCTGTCCACCATCCGATTGTTCTACATGCCATACCTCCTCCACAGCCCCCATCTCCACGAGGATGTCCCCAATCTCCACTCCCCACTCCCCCTGAACTCTAAACTCTCTGGGGCCTCCAGTCTCTTCAGGGTTAGGCTCATCGTCTCTGATTGAACACAAACCCGCAGTCTTCAGCTGTATATGTGTTGGGGGCCTCATATCGGCTGGTGTATGCTGCCTTTTTGCTGGTCCAATATTTGAGAGATATTGGGAGTCCAGAATAATTGAGACTGCTGGTCCTCCTACAGGGCTGCCTTCTTCCTCAGCTTCTTCCAGCCTTTCCCTAATTCCACCACAGGGGTCAGTACCTTCTGTCCATTGGTTGGGTGCAAACGTCTGCATCTGACTCTTTCAGCTGCTTGTTGGGTCTTTCGGAGTACAGTCATGATAGGTCCCTTTTTGTGAGCATTCCATAACCTCAGTAATAGTGTCAGGCCTTGGGACCTCCCCTTGAGCTGGATCCCTCTTTTGGCCTGTCACTGGACCTCCCTTTCCTCAGGCTCCTCTCCATTTCTATCCCTGTAGTTCTTTTAGACAGTAACAATTATGGGCCAATGTTTTGACTGTGGGATGGCTACCCCCTCCCTCATTTGATGCCCTGTCTTCCTGCTAGAGATGAGCTCTACAAGTTCCCTCTCCTCACTGTAGGGCATTTTGTCTAGGGTCCTTCCCTTTGTGTCCTGAGAGTCTCTCACCTGCCAGGTCTCTGGTGCATTCTGAAGGGTTCCCCCAACCTCCTACCTCTGTAGATTGCCTGTTTCCATTCTTTCTGCTGGCCCTCAGGACTTCAGTCCTCTTCCCTCACCCTTGACATTTTAAAGAAAGCAAATCTAACTATGGCTATTTTAACCTATCCATTCAACCAATGATAGAATATTAGCCCTTCAGGAACCATGCTGCTACTTCCAACTTGAAGTTGGTGTTTCTAATACTAATAATTATAATGGATTGCCTTAAGGATATGAAAACTTTTTGTTCACTAAACAAGTTATTTTCAGTTTAATTGACAATAGACTTTGCAAAGACAGTAAAGTTTTAAAGATTTCATCCCTTCTTTTCATAGCAAGTCAGGTCATCTCTGTTTCATGATATGATTCGAGAATATCCACTCTAAATATCAAACTGAACACTGTCCACCTTTAAGGTTTTACTGGAAAGAGTAAATGAAAACAAAACAGAACAAAGCTTCTATAACTGTCTGTGAGCTCTAATATCACAAAAATGCAAGTCTCATGCTAAAATGTTTCAGTCTAGACAGAAACATCATTTAATATATTCTAATTATTAATAGTGTTTTAAAATTGATATTAATATTTTTAATTCTTCAATATAGTTTAATAGTATGCTAAGGATTTTAAAGGATGTTCAGTATATGAGATAAATTCCTTGACCAAGAGTCCAATTGCATATGTGTATGTATTTCATTAATAATTTTGTCCATCAGTTATATTAATAGTTTATTAATAATAATTTATATTTGAATGCATTTTTTGATTTTTAGATTTTTTTGAAATGTTTCAGAAGTAAATTCTACTTCATTTTGTTGAATACACTATAATAAAATAAAGTTCTAATTACTTGTCCTATAATTAGGACATATTTAAGAAATAATTTTGGATAAGTATTTTTTCTACCAATTATGAAATTACCTGTTCTTTCCAAGGGTGAGCCTTCCAAAAGTCTTAGTTGACATTTTAAAATGAGTCATGTTCCTAGTACCTTGGAAGTAGAACTCTCTTCTGTGAATAGAAAGGTCCACCTTCCCCTATATACCAAAGCCCCTTGAATCATTGAATTCAGATTATTTTTCAGACAATTACATTGTAGACTTGATTCCAAACATATTTTCCTTTAGCAAGTTATTCTATGAACATTGCCACACTCTCAACAGCATCTTCAACTTCTATGAAGAGAAATATTCCAGGTCACTGGCTCAGAGAATACAAGATGCCATTTGACAAAATCTCTTACTTCTCACTCATTAGTGGAGCTCTTTGCCAGGGTAGTAAAATATTCTTATTGTATGTTAGTAGCTTCGATCCTTTTAATTTTTCTTGATTTTAAACATTTATTTTTAGAGTAAAAAAATTTACTCTTTAGAACATTTTTATGCTTTTACAGGAAAATTGTTCATAAACTGTGGAATTCTTTGATCTGTTTTCTCCTTCCATTTCACATGTTTCTCCAATTGTTAAGCTATCATTTATATATTATTATAAACTGAACACCAAAGTTTATGGTTTGCTTCTGGAAGATATACATCATGTTTCTCATATCAGAATGATTTTACTACTGTAAAGAACTACTGTGTTACACTTGTAGACCAATACTACACTCAAATTTCAGCAACTCTGATATCAGAATTTTTACAGTTTTTCTCCTTCAAAAATGTTGTATTGTTGGAATCATATAGTGCATGACTTTTCAAGACTGTTTTGATTTAATTAACAATTTTTATTTAATGTTTTCCTTTTTTCTCCTGATTTGATATCCCAACTCATTTTCTCATTAATAACGTTTCCTTTATTATTTGTAGTAAAACATCTACTAATTAAAGGACAGACTCTGCTTTACTTTTTCTACTTTTGGCAAGTATTAATGAAAATTATATAAATATTTGTGTGTAGGAATTTGTATGAACAAATTGTTCAATCTGTTGAGTAAATATATATGAAAGTGTTTACTGTGTCATATGGGAAGATTATGATTACTTTTGTATAAATTTTAAAAAATCCTTGCCTAATTCTCTTCCATCTCTACTGCTCTATTACCAACAATAAATGACAGAATTTGTAGGTCTACTCCCTCACAGCTTACATTTGTTGTTGTCCGTACTCTAGGTTTAACTTTATCTGTCATGCTTTACATTAAACATATTTCAAATAGAATATCTATGTTCAAGATACACTTTTAATTACAATAATTTTAATTCCAATATGGACCACATTATTTCTCATCTTGGACCATAATCTTCCTACCCTTGTGTTATTTCAAAGTGAATCACATATGGAATTCTTCTCATTCAGATATAAATATAGCATTATTATCACAATTAAAGGACTAACATATTCCATATTTTCCATAACTAATTTCATATTTTCATTAAATACAAAATGTTTATATCTACATTGTAATAAATAAGTTCCATGACTGTCTGGCTTTTCACATCATTGAAACCCTTATTAATCTTTCCTTGTTCCTGTATTCCTAAATCTGATGTTCATTCTGTACAGTTTCCAGAAATCTGACTTTTATTGTCTATGTCATTGAGACAGAGTTTAGCATCATCTCTGACTTCTAAATTTTCTGTAAATCAATACAAAAGCATTGGCCAAGGTTCAAGCTGTTTTAAAAATACTACAAATTTCTTCTCTAAATTTTCTTTTTATTAAAGTAATTCATTCCTTGTTTCTAAAAAAACAGACTATTCTAGGCCTAACAGCATATCAGCATATGCTACTAATGAAAATTTTAATAAAATTTTAGATAAATGATGTAAATACCTCCACAGAAAGCAATAAACAACTGAATTAGAGTATTAAAGCCAAGGGTGTTAACTTTCTTTTACAGCTAAGACACTTGGTTTCTAGGTGATACGCTCCTACTAATTTGTAAGTTTTGCATGGTAGAAAGGAAGACACTAGCAGAAAATTCTCTTTAGTCTGTAGTGGGGTTTGAGTAACAATAATTCACATAAATATACACAGTGAAATCAATTATGTACTATTATTGAGTAATCATATGGCTTAGTGGTTAAGCATCTCAGCTTTTTTTTTGACATCTAAATAAGTATAATTTATTTAATAAATAAATAAGACACACAGAGACACACACACAGACACACACACACAGAGACACACACATAGACACACACACACAGAGCAGACACACAGAGACACACACACACACTCACACACACACACAAAGCAGACACACACACAGACAAACACACACAGAGACACCCACACAGAGACACACACACACAGACACACAGAGACACACATAGACATACACACTCACACACACACAGAGCAGACACACACAGACACACACACACACATAAAGCAGACACACACACAGACACACACATATAAATAAGTATATCAGAGTGTTCACATTGTGATCACAAAGCATTTCTGAAATGAATTCCTCTGCCTGCTGATTGAAACCATTAAAAGAAGGCTTTCTGGAATTTCCTTGATCTCTCAGGAAGGTTAATGTGTGAATTATAGCTAAAGAAATGGCAGTTATATAATAGCACACAATCATGATCAGAGTTATAGGAGAAATACCATTGTGAGGAGAATGAAAGCACAGGGAGTATAGAAGTATGAGCTTAAGAGTACATAGCTCACCTTTTCATAATATATCTAGCTTCAGATCCAGCCCTTAAAGTTTGTCTGATGTTGTAGAAGCAGAAACCTACTTAGTTCAATGCTAAAGAGCAGGTATTGCATTCGACCTAAAGGCAGTGATACATTACTTTGTCAATTGTACACACTTAGCAAATCTGTTAGTCTGTTATAGATTGATAGTTACTGCTTACTGTTATCTCAGCCACTAGGGTATATAAAGACAAAAATTCCTTTAGTTTTATTGTTCATATTTAAATAATCTGATTAAGACTTTGGGTTCCAAATCTTTGTATTAAACTAAACGCACATTGAAAATATTAGAAAAAATGATTGTGACTGTTTTCAACATACACCAGATTATTCTGGTCTGTATTTCCTAAATAGTATTGTATAATAAGTAATTACCTATCAATTGCCTTTCATTGCATAATATGAAGTATGTGGATATCACTTAAAAGTTTAAGAGAGTATATGTGTTGACCATAATTAAACACCACACCATTTTATTTAATGAAATAAAATAATCATGGATTTTGGAAGATAACTACATCCAATTTATTGAGACTGTCAATGATGAATACATAATTCATGGATACATACAAACACACACTGTAACAATGGGAATACTGTAAACCTGTATCAAGCATGATACATTTCCCCACATTCTTTCCACACATATTTAAATTTAGATATGTTTTATCTATGTTGATCATAGGAGACACAAAAGGTTCGGTTATTTCAGGTTAATTGCAAATATTAGAAATTGCTTCCAAGAGAGTAGGACAAAATTTATAGAATTTCTTCATAGAGACCCCACTCCTTACTCTGTGCCATGTTTGTTAGGTGACACAATAACTGAAATGACCTTACTGTTATTGTTCCAAGTATCATATACATTTTCTTTTAGCTTTTCTGTAGTAGATAGATGTATACCTGTATCAATTAAACTTTACATTAAGAAGTGAAAAAAAATTTAAATTATTTTATTTATTTATATTCCAGATATTACCTGAATCCCTCAGCCCCTCCAACAGTTCTTCATCCCATTCCTTTTCCTCCTTGCCTCTGAGAGGATGCTCCTTTCCCCCACCAAGCCCTTTTCCTGGGGCAACAAGCCTTTAGCGGATTAACTATCTTCTCTCACTGAGGCCTGATCAGGCAGACCTGTGCTCTATTTGTGCTAGGGCCCTCGAACTGGTCTGTGTTATGCTACTGGCTGGTGGCTTAGTCTTTGTGAGCTCCCTAAGGTCTGGTTTAGTTGAGACTGCTGGTCTTCCTTTGGGGTCTCTCTTTTTTTCAGCTTCTTCAATCCTTCCCCTAATTCAACCATAGAGGTATCTGACTTCAGGCCAATGGTTGGGTATAAGTATCTCCTTCTGTCTCAGTCAACTGCTGATAAGGGCTATCAGAAAACAGCCATGCTAGTCTCCTGTCTGTAAGCACATTATGACATCAGTGATATTGTCAGAACTTAGTGTCCCCCAATGAGATGGATCCTAAGATGGGACAGTCATTGCACCACTTTTCCTTCAGTCTCTTCTCCATTTTGGTCCCTGCAGTTTTTTAGACATGAACAAATCTGGGTCAGGAATTTTGACTGTGGGTTAGTAACTCTGTACCTCCACTTGAGGCCCCGTCTATCCACTGGAGGTAGATTCTTGGAGTTCCCTTT
Organism: Grammomys surdaster; assembly: GCF_004785775.1. Taxonomy (NCBI): domain Eukaryota; kingdom Metazoa; phylum Chordata; class Mammalia; order Rodentia; family Muridae; genus Grammomys; species Grammomys surdaster. Next base: position 3,735,968 of record NW_021604606.1, on the reverse strand, counting down.
CACCAAATTTATGCATTTTGGCTAAGGTCACCCCCAGTGAGTCCTAAGAGTGTCTCACCATCTGGTTTTCTTTCCAGAGGGTCTCCCTCCTTCCACTCCCTGAGACTGTTTATTTCCACCCATTCTCTTGGTCCTCTGGGCTTCTCTCATGTCCCCTAACCCCCATATCTACGCCCCCTCCTCTCTCCCACCCAGGTACTTCCTCCTTCTCCCTCTCATGATTATTTCCTTCCCCCTTCTAAGTAGGATTGAAGCCTCCTTATTTGGGAATTTCTAGTTGTAACACAACACTTCTTACAGTCTGTAGGTTGTATCCTAGGTATTCTGTACTTTTTAGCTAATATCTACTTATCAGTGAGTATATATGATGCATGTATTTTGGGGTTTGAATTACCTCACTCAGGATGTTATTTTCTAGTTCTATCCATTTGCCTGAAAAATTCATGATGTCCTCATTTTTAATAGCTGAATAGTAGCACATTGTATAAATGAACTACATTTTCTGTATACATTCTTAGGTTACGGGACATTTGGATTGTTTCCAGGTTCTGGCTATTACAAATAAAGCTGCAATCCTCCATTGTTGGTGGGATTACAAACTTGTACAACCACTCTGAAAAATCAATCTGACTGTTCCTAAGAAAATTGGAAATAATTCTACCTGGAAACTAAGATATACCACTCTTTGGTATATACACAAAAGACACTCCCCACCACCACCACAAGAAGTGAGTATGTTTTAACTTTAGTGTCAGACACAAATGTTTAAGATTTATTCTATTTGTTAGTGTTTCCAAATTCTTATGTTGTTTGAAAAGGTAATTTAATTCCTGTAGCTTATTAAATAGCATATATATGGTTAGCAAAGCAATCATTTTGGCTTGCCAAAGCTAAGTGTTAATGTGTATAATCAACATTATCATGTTGATGTAATTTGTAACCTTTCATAAGTCACTTGCCCTTTGAAATATAATGTGCCACTATAAAATTGGTATACAGAATATATTACCATAATATTTTGTTTACTGTTAACAACCACTGTATAAAATAACTTTGAAGTCTTGTTAGTCTTTTCAATACAACAAACCACTAAAGAATATGCGATTGTTAAGATACTGGCTAAAATTAATATAGATTATTTAATGTGGTCCCATACCTTGTTACTTAAAATTTTAAGCACACATTCATGCTAATGCATGCAAGCATACATGTACTCACACACAGACACACACACATACATACTCACACACAGAGACACACACATACACACACACAGACACCACATTATCAAATCTACTAGCAATCAAGGTTTTCTGATACAATGTTTATATATTAAAATACAAATTCATGCAGATTTCATTACTCCTGAAGCTTATTCAAATTACTGAAAATGACCAATGAGCCCACAGACTCAGTATCCACTGTGTAGGGCTCTTATGTTTCTTCATGGGTGGTGCCTTTTTAGAGATTCATTATATAATGATAAGGTAAAACAATCTCTCCTGTCTTCCTTTATAGAACTGATAATCTCATCCTTAAAGACAATATCCTCCTAAATTATTCAGCTCAGAATTCTCACTGCCTTGGTGATTAGCTATAAAAATATGAATTTCAATGTGACATAAACATTCAGTACATAGCTAATAAATGATAATAAGAGAAGTGATAAGAACATAATGAAGATAAAATAATTTTAAAGGAAAATAAAAATGATCAACTGTCAGTTGATCTTTCATTATTGCTTTTTACTATACACTTTAAAAATCTAGTTGGTTCAATTAAAAAACGTTTAGGTGGTGTTTATACTCATTTTGCCAAAAATGTACAAATACAGACAGGCACTGACAATCACAATATATAAGCTACACTGATAAAGGACTTTAAAAAAACACAATAATGAATTTTTTGTATGACTTTATAAAGCAGAATTATTATAATGAATAAATAATTTTATAATATATTAAAATTACAAATATCTCCATGCTATTTTCTTGCAATATTGACTGTGAATACTCTCACATGCCAAGCACATAAGAAATTTTCTTGCAGAAGCAGTCAAAGCCTATTTGCAAAGCAATCACAGTAAAACTTACAAACATGATTCATAATGGTAAAATCAATTGATAAAATGCTATATTTCTTTGAAAGAAATATTGGGAGAAATAAAATAGTATAAATTAGTTTACTTTTTTTCAAAAATACTTATTTTTATTTTATATTTGTAATTATGTGTCTGCATATATGTATGTATACCACATGAGTGCAGTGCCATCAGAGGCAAGAAAATAGAATTACACCCTCTGGAGTTGGAGTTACAGATGGTTATGACTAACTATATTTGGGTACTAGGGTCTGAGCTCATCCTGTGAAAGAAGAGCAAAGTGCTCTTAATAGCCGAGCCATCTTTCCGAGCCAATATGAGCTTATCATAATGTTTTTAAATGTCCATAAGAATTAGTAGGTTTCTAATCACTATGGGTATTCCAAATGAAGCACACCTTTCTAAAGATATCACCTATATACAAAAGAGAATATGAAATATATGTCACGATAACAAGTACCATATTCTCAATGACTGTTTTCAAGTCAATCCATTTACTTGAAAGTATTATTTTTCTTAGCAGCTAGATGGTATTCCATTTTGTAAATCTAACATATTTTAATTATTCATTCATCACTTGATGGATATCTAGACTGTTTCCATTTCCTGATTATTATGAATAGAGAAACAATAAATATGAATTATCACATATCTCTTTAGTATATCCTCAAAGAATGGTATGCTTGTATCTTGAGGTAGACCAATTCTTAGATTCTTGATTTTCTTTGTGTCTGTACCGGATCACATTCCCACTAGAAGTGATTAAGTATGTCCCTGTTCCTATTCCTGAGACATTTGTCTTTTGTTGGCTTACTTTTTTGTGTGTGTGTTACCAGTCATGACTGAGGTAACACATACTGAATGGTTTGCAATGTGACATAGTGTTGGACATAGGGATAGCTTTAAGGACTGATGGTCTCAGTGGTAGTTTTAAAGACTGATGGTCTCTGGCCTTCTAGTTCAGCTTGCTGATAACCTCTAAAAAATCCTGAAAACTTTCTCACTTATGCTGTGTGTTTTAGTTAGAGTTTAACTGCTGTGAAGAAACACTATGACCAAAGGCAACTATTGTAAAGGACAACAGTTAATGAGGGATAGCTTACAGGTTTAGATGTTCAGTCCATTATCATTAAGGTACAAGCATGGCAGTATCCAGGCAGGCATAGTGTAGGAGGAACTGAGAGTTCTCCATTTTCATCTAAAGTTTTCTAGGAGAAGACTGGGTTCCACTCAGCTAGGAAGCAATTATTAAAACCTATGCCCATAGTGACACACCTAATCCAACAAGGCAAACTATTCCAAAAAGGCCACACCTACAAATAGTGTCACTCTCTAGGCTGAGCATATACAAACCATCACAATGTGGTTAAAAATGACTGTATTAGGAAATGAATACCTTTGTCATAGATGTGGGGAAAGAAGTAAAAAATTTATTACTATTGCTCTCTTCTTTGGCCAGGTAGCCAGAAGGAGCCTGACACTGGCCAGGCTGCTTAACTGTTCTTGAACCAGACAGGAAGTAAAGGAAGAGAATTAAGATGCTTTATATAGGCAAACATGCTCACATATTCGTATCATCATTTATGCATTAACATATTCACATTTTTGTTGGGCCTAACCACCTGTCTCATACACTGCACAAGTTCATGCATGCTTATATACATATACCTATACATATAGAAAACAGACACATACATATGGATGAATAGATGGATGGATGGATGGATGGATGGATGGATGGATGGATGGATGGAT